>NC_054828.1:91699820-92001591 GCF_018345385.1 Vulpes lagopus | reverse complement strand
CCGTGGGTTTCTCACTGCCTTCCCATGAGAGTAGGGAGGGTAGATTCAGTTCATCATCAAACTGCATGTTGTCAGTCTGAGTCATCCCACTGTTTGCTAAACAAGAGTATTTTGTATGAATACAATTCTGACTTTTTAAATGCTGTAAACAACTACTTCCCATTCATACAGTTCTTCATTCATTAAAAAAATAAAAATATTCTATTAATATGTGGACTTCTAGGCTTTCATATATGTCTTCCTTTCCTTTTAGCTGCATTTTACTGGATATGGTCATATCCTCTCCAAAGCTGATATCGCTGGGTTATGGAAATAGTATTTGCTCAGTTGTGGCATTCCCAATGCTAAGTTGCATACCATGGTTACTTAATACAGCATCAGTTATCCATTTGGACTAGTTTAAATTTGTGTCCCAAATCAGAGATTATAGTTGATTATAAAAATAGACTATAGGTTTTTTGTTGTTGTTGTTGTTTGTTTGTTTTTCCCTCTCCAGACATCCAAGAGATTGGATAAAAATTAGAGTTTAGAGGATATGGATTTTCATAAAGTGACCACGTTAGGTGAAGCAGAAGAAATTCACACTGCAATTTACATAAAAAACAACAGCACATCAACTGCAATATGCAGCCTATCAGGAAATACATCTGAGTAGACATTGAGGCCTTTACATGCTACGAATGCTGTTCTGAGTTCCCTGAATTCTCTATCTTCCTGATCAAATTAATTTCTCAATCTTTGTGCCATTTTAAATTTCAAAAATTCTATAAAATGTTTTCATGTTTGCCTTTACAATTGTGAGGACAAATCTGAAGCTCCATTACTTACATTTAGAGAGATATGTGTCTTTTATCTCTTCCCCTTAAGCATTGGGTAAATCCCTACCAATGTTTTCATTCGGGCTTTGAAAACATCCTTATACTTCATGTATAAATTGGGAATACAAAGGCTCAGGATATTTTGATAAATTCTAAATCCCACTCCTATGACAAGTTGATAATTTTTTTCTTTATGACTTCATTTTCTTAAATTCATTTAGGTTCAAAACAAAATTTAGTGGAAGCACAGGATTTTCTTAAATATTCCCTGCATCCAGACATGCATAGCCTCCCTGTTATTTGCATCCCCCAACAGAGTGGTGCATTTGTTACAATTGATGAACTCACATCAACATACCATAATCCTCCAAAGACTCTAGTTTATATTATGGTCCACTCTTGGTGTTGTATATTCTATGAGTTTGGAAACAAGTTTTTGTATTCATTATTATAGTATAATACAGAGTATTTTCCCTGCAGTAAAAATCTGTGTTCTACCTGTTTATCTTACCTCCCACCCTGGCCTGTAATTCCTGGCAACTACTGATCTCTTTACTGTCTCCACAGTCTCACTTTTTTCCCGGATGTCACGCATTCTGAATCATGGTATGTAATCTTTTCCATACTGTCTTCTTTCACTTATAAAATATATTTTGGTTTCTTCCATCTCTTTTCATGGCTTGATAGCTTATTTATCTTTAATACTGAATAATATTCTACTGTCTGGATGTACCACAGTTTACTTATCTATTCCCCTACTGAAAGACATCTTGGTCGCTTCCAAGTTTTCACAGTTATGAATAAAACTGCTATAAATGTTTGTGTGTTAGCTTTCTGCTGGCTTAATTTCTCAGCTCTTTTGAGTAAATATCAAGGAGTGCTATTGATGGATTGCATGTTAAGATTATATTTAGCTTTATAATACATTTCCAATTTGTCTTTCAAAGTGTTTATGCCATTTTTAATTCCCCCCAGAAATGAATAAGAGTTCCTGTTGCTTCACATCATCACCAACATTTGGTATTGTCAGTGTTCTGGAATTGGGCCATTGTGTGGATGTATACTAGTATCTTGTTTTAATTTATGTTTCCCTGATGACATAAAACTTGAAATATCTTTTTATATGCTTATTTTCCATCTGTATGTCTTCCCTGGTGAGAGGTCTGTTAAGGTCTTTGGTCTATTTTTTTTAATTGGGTTTTTTTCCTCATTTGAATTTTAAGAATTCTTTGTGCATTTTAGATAACAGAACTTTATCAAATGCACCTCTTGTAAATATTTTTTCCCAGTGTGTGGTTTGTCTTCTCAATCTCTTTACATTATCTTTTATAGTGCAGAACTTTTTAATTTTAATGAAGTCCAGCTAATCTATTATTTCTTTCATGGGCTATGACTTTGGGGGTGTATCTAAAAAGTAATCATCAAGGCAGCCCAGGTGGCTCAGTGGTTTAGCACCACTTTCAGCCTAGGGTGTGGTCCTGGAGGCCCAGGATAGAGTCCCACGTCAGGCTCCCTGCATGGAATGGAGCCTGCTTCTCCCTCTGCCTGTGTCTGTGCCTCTCTCTCTGTGTCTCTCATGAATAAATAAATAAAATCTTTAAAAAATAATAAAATAAAAAGTAATCATCATAGCCAAGGCCATCTAGATTTTTCTCCTTTGTTGTCTTCTAGGAGTCTATACTAACTACTGGGAATACAAGAGCAAATTAAAATGCATTATCTTTCCTAAGAAGTAGCTTAAATTCAAGATGGGTGATACAGATAATACGTGGTAAAACAACAACAACAACAACAACATATTTGTTTGGGAAGTTCTTGCAGGGCTCCAGGTGTAGGAGGAAAAGGCAAGTACATGAGCAGAAGCATTTTTGACATGTTTGAGAAAAAACAAAGAAGCTGGTTGGCCTCAAGTGCAGTAAGTTAGGGAGAAAACATTAGGAAGAAAATTAGAGTTATCTAAGAAGAAAAACAGTATCTTTTAAATCACAGTAAGGATTTTAATTTATGGCACACAGTCGGTATATAACTCAGCATTTTGAACTATTAGCCTCTTGGCTGTGATCCATGGGAGTGCTTTACATCTCTCCCAACTTTAGTGGTGTTAAAACAGTGAAGAGGGTCTACTGCAGAGAAAAAAATACAGTGTTCTCTGAATTTTGTTGTGTCCCCTTATTATGTAATTTACTGTGGTCATTCAGAAAATCTGAAATAAATGGAAGAAAGGTAAAGAAAGTTGGAAGTGTGGAGACTGGGTAAGTCTGGAAAACAGGAAATTCAAGGGATAGGTGTGAGGGTGGATGGGAGTCTGGTATTCACAGCTGATGAGCCATTTCATTTCCCTCAGCACACTTTAGTTCACCTCAGCTACACTGCTGGTGAATAGTTGCTTTGCTTGCTCAGTTTCCTATCTCAAGCACTCAAGTGGTCTCAGCTGCCCTTTGAGTCAAGGTCTTCCTCTGGTGCCATTAGAATTTGCTCAGTGCACACCAGATACTCTGAAATGATGAAAAATTAATGTCATGGAAGCAAGCAATAAGTACTGGAATTTTAAATAAATACAGCTGCTTTAGCATTCCTCGGTTGATTAATGTTGAGATGTCTTTTATCTGTTTTTCTCAAAAGACTCCTAATGGGACTAAGTTCCAACTGCCCACAGTGGTAACTTCCGAAGTAGTATTTTATCCTTTACTGTAAAAACTCCTTTCCTGCCACATCCACCCTGATCTTCACTTGTTCTTCCTAAAATCACTTCCCATAAAAGCCACCTGCATGTCTGCTTTTGGAAAATATGTATGACTTCTTGAGAAACATAGTTAGAAACATAGTAGTTAATAGAAAAAAAAATTAAAGAAAATTATACTGAGCACTAAGTAAATAAACTACTTTGATAAAGAAGAAAAGAAAGCGTTCCTTATTATATAACGTTAGAATAATAGTATTCAAATTGTTTAAAAATATGAGTGTCTTTGCCATAATTGATTTTCTCCAGCTGTTCAAGTATTGTTAGAGACTTTTAATACATGTTTCATATTTGAGGCAGAGAGGTATATGTAGAAGATTCAATTAGTGATTTCATTATAGATACGGCCTCACTGAAGGAGCATCTTTGGCCCTGGTTCCAGTAATCAGAGATCACAATGCAATTATCCAGTTCTTACATATACATAATTTCCCACTTGCTGTAGTAGGAAGAAGGAATAATAGTTTGGAGATTCAGAGCACTGCCCCTAATCTTCACATGCTTTGTTTCAATGGAATACACTCATTTCCCACCACATCTCTATGAAGAGAAAGTTGGATATTATGGATAAAAAACAATTATGGGATCAAGGTGTCTGCATGTTCTGTATAATTTGAATATTCATTTATTCAATTAATTTCCATATAATTTTATATAATTTTATATAATTAGTTTCATATTGTTCCCATTACCTCAGTAAAATTTCAAATTTAAGGGATAAAATTATAAAGTTGAACCCAGAACGTATCCCTTCCTGATTTTACTCCTTTTTCTCTAACCTCAAGGTTCATAACTGTCATATCTTTGCATGTTTTCTAAAAGCCATGCAAATATCATATATAAAATATATATAGTATATTATATATACTATAACGTAGTACACATACATAACAATGCATATGTTTTTTGGGACGCCTGGGTGGCTCAGTGGTTTAGTGCCTGCCTTCAGCACAGGGCGTGATCCCGGAGTCTCTGGATGGAGTTCTGCTTCGGGCTCCCTGCATGGAGCCTGTTTCTCCCTTTGCCTGTCTCTCTGCCTCTTTCTGTGTCTCTCATGAATAAATAAATAAAATCTTTAAAAAACAAACAAACAAAAATATATATATGTTTTTATCTTTTAAATATAATGCAAATAGTCTCCTCAATATAGAATTCCAAAACTTGCTTTTTAACTCAAAATTTAAAAATATATATATTCTTAAAAATATATATGTATATATATAAGACTTTTGTATATTTTTTTGTGAATGCTTTATCACCTGTTTACTGACATTTATGTTTTTTTAAACAATTGCTATTATAAAAAGTGCAATAATAAAAATCTGTGTAAACATCTCCTTGGTCACATCTTCATGAATTCCTACAGAAAGTGTATTTTAGAGTGGAATTGATGAGAGGAATTATATGTGTATTTCTTATATTGAAAAGACTATTTAATTAGTAATTATATTTGATTATTCAAAGCTGCATTAGCAATTTATATGGTTGCCAAAAGAATATGTGAGAATTTTTATATCCCATAAGCTTGCCAACAGAGTGTATTGTGGATTTTTTTTTTTTGCCAGTGAAATGGTATATATGTTTTAATTTGTATTTCTATGATTTCTTTGATAATTTTTAAATTAAATATTATCCCCTTTTCCAGGTGATATTTCCTTCATAAGAACAGCCTATTCATTTATTTTGCCTATTTTTCTATCTGAATTAATTATTTTCTAATGGATTAATAGGGAATATGTATCTGTATATTACAAAATATATGTATATATGTATATATGTAAACTTTTTGTGTATGTATATGCGTATATATACATATATACTTTATATATATATATATACTTTTTATTGATGTTCGATTTATCAACAGATAGTATAACACCCAATGATCATCCCATCAAGTGCCCACCTCAGTGCCCATCACCCAGTCACCCCATCCCTCACCAGCCTCCCCTTCCACTACCCCTTGTTCTTTTCCCAGTTAGGAGTCTCTCATGTTTTGTCACCCTCTCTAATTTTTCCCACTCATTTTCCCTCCTTTCTCCTATAATCCATTTCACTATTTTTTATATTCCTCATATGAATGAGACCATAGAATGATTGTCATTCTCCAATTGAATTACTTCACTCAGCATAACACCCTCCAGTTCCATCCACGTTGAAGCAAATGGTGGGTATTTGTAATTTCTAATAGCTGAGTAATATTCCATTGTTTATATAGAACACATCTTCTTATCCATTCATCTGTCGATCGACACCAAGGCTCCTGTCACAGTTTGGCTATTGTGGACACTGCTGCTATAAAAATTGGGGTGCAGGTGTCCCGGTGTTTCACTGCATCTGTATCTTTGAGGTAAATCCCCAACAGTGCAATTGCTGGGTCGTAGGGTAGGTCTATTTTTAACTCTTTGAGGAACCTCCACACAGTTTTCCAGAGTGGCTGAACAAGTTCTCATTCCCACCGACAGTGCAAGAGGGTTCCCCTTTCTCCACATCCTCTCCAACATTTGTTGTTTCCTGTCTTGTTAATTTTCCCCATTCTCACTGGTGGGACATGCTATTTCATTGTGGTTTGATTTGTATTTCCCTGATGGTAAGTGATGTGGAGTACTTTCTCATGTCCTTGTTGGCCATGTCCATGTCTTCCTCTGTGAAATTTCTGTTCATGTCTTTTGCCCATTTCATGATTGGATTGTTTGTTTCTTTGCTGTTGAGTTTAATAAGTTCTTTATAGATCTTGGATACTAGCCCTTTATCTGATATGTCATTTGCAAATATCTTCTCCCATTCTGTAGGTTGTCTTTTAGTTTTGTTGACTGTTTCTTTTGCTGTGCAGAAGCTTTTTTACTTGATGAAGTCCCAATAACTCATTTTTGCTTTTGTTTCCCTTTCCTTCATAGATGTATCTTGCAAGAAGTTGCTGTGGCTAAGTGCAAAAAGGGTGTTACCTGTGTTCTTCTCTAGGATTTTGATGGGTTCTTGTCTCACATTTAGTTCTTCCATCATTTTGAGTTTATCTTTGTGTATGGTGTAAGAGAATGGTCTAGTTTCATTCTTCTGCAGGTGGCTGTCCAATTTTCCCAGCATCATTTATTGAAGAGACTGTCCTTTTTCCAATGGATATGCTTTCCTGCTTTGTTGAATATTAGGGCCATAGAGTTGAGAGCCCATTTCTGGATTATCTATTCTGATCCATTGATTTATGTGTCTGATTTTGTGCCAGTACCACACTGTCTTGATGATTACAGCTTTGTAGTATAGCTTGAAATCCAGCATTGTGATGCCCTAGCTTCGGTTTTCTTTTTCAATATTCCCTTGGCTATTCAGGGTCTTTTATGATTCCACACAAATATTAAGATGATTTGTTCCAACTCTCTGAAGAAAGTCCATGGTATTTTGATAGGGATTGCATTAAACGTGTAAATTGCCCTGGGTAACATTGACTTTTTCACAATATTAATTCTTCCAATGCATGAGCATGGAATACTTGCCCTGAGTAGCTTAGACATTTTCTCAATATTAATTGTTCCAATCCATGAGCATGAAATATTTTTCTATCTCTTTGTGTCTTCCTCACTTTCTTTCAGAGTGTTCTGTAGTTTTTATGGTATAGGTCCTTTACCTCTTTCGTTAGGTTTATTCCTAGGTATGTTATGCTTTTGAATGCAATTGTATATGGGATTGACCCCTTAATTTCTCTTTCTTCAGTCTCATTGCTAGTGTATAGAAATGCCACTGATTCCTGGGCATTGATTTTGTATCCTGCCACACTGCCCGAATTCCTGTGAGTTCTAGCAATCTTGGGGTAGAGTCCTTTGGGTTTTCTATATACAGTATCATGTCATCTGTGAAGAGGGAGAGTTTGACTTCTTCTTTGCCAATTTGAATGTCTTTTATTTATTTTTGCTGTCTAAGTGCTGAGGCTAGGACTTCCAGTACTATGTTGAATGGCAGTGGTGACAATGGACATCCCTGTCGTGTTCCTGATCTTAGGGTAAAGGCTCTCAATTTTTCCCCATTGAGAATGATATTTGCCATGGGCTTTTCATAGATGGCTTTTAAGATATTGAGGAATGTTCCCTCTATCCCTACACTCTGAAGAGTTTTTTTTTTTTTTAAAGAGTTATTTATTTATTTATTTATTCAGAGAGAGAGAGAGAGAGAGAGAGAGAGAGAGAGAGAGAGGCAGAGACACAGGCAGAGGAAGAAGCAGGCTCCATGCAGGAAGCCCAACGTGGGAATCGATCGGGGGTCTCCAGGATCACACTCTGGGCTGCAGGCGGTGCTAAACCGCTGTGTCACCGTGGCTGCCCTCTAGAGTTTTTATCAGGAATGTATGCTGTATTTTGTCAAAGTAGTAAAAAATAAAAGTTCAAAAATCCCTAAGAAGGGGGAAAAAAAAGTAAAGAGGAAAAAGAGAAAAAAGAAGTCATAGTGGAGGGAGAATGTAGTCTAGCAGAGGGGTTCTAGAGGCTGATCCTCTTGATTTTGAGTGTATTAAGTTCTGTATGTTAGAAGATGCTCAGTCCCAAATTTATATAAACCAGCAATACTTTTAGAGAGCCCCAATATTGACCACCAAAACATAAATGAGATAAAAGAGAGGGTAAGAATGGGAATTAAGAGAGAATATAATCTCACAGAATAAACCAGCAGGATATTCCACTTGGTTCTGGGTGCATGCTGGTCATGTTTTAGAAGGTATTTACTTCTGCCATTGTAGAACAAAATGAGGCAGAGAAAACAAAAACTACAAAACAAAAACCTATATCTCACATATCTCCCAAAATTAAATTATGTATGTTGAGGGGAATCCAGAAATGAAAAATATATGTATGATATGTAATTGTAGAAATATGAAAATCAAAAAGGAAGAAACTTAAAAATAAAGAACTGTAAAATATTGTAGTTAAGGTGGGAAAAGAGAAAAAATATTGGAAATTTTTAGTCTGATATAAAAATGAGTTATAATGGGATCCCTGGGTGGCGCAGCGGTTTGGCGCCTGCCTTTGGCCCAGGGCGCGATCCTGGAGACCCGGGATCGAATCCCACATTGGGCTCCCGGTGCATGGAGCCTGCTTCTCCCTCCACCTGTGTCTCTGCCTCTCTCTCTCTCTCTGTGACTATCATAAATAAATAAAAAAAAAATTAAAAAAAATGAGTTATAATGGAAAAAGGAAAAAAAATAATAAAAGAATAACGGGGAAAAAAAGGGAGGGGACTCTCTTTTTCTATATACTATATTCCCTGGATTTGTCCTTGGTCTTGGAGCTTTCCAGTGCTGCTTGGTCAAGAACTTGCTCTTCCTCTGTTCTTCCAGCTGTCTTCTGCGGGAGGTGTCCTGATTCTCATGTGTGTGTGCCTGGGCGGAGATACCCGCCTCCTTGCTGGAAGTGAATATTTTTCTCTCTGTAGCATTCTGGAATTCTCTCTTTAAATCTCAGGTTGAATTCATAGGTGTTCATGATGTTTTGAAAGTTATCTGGGTAAGTTGATTGGACCAGGTGAGGTGACGAGCCCTACTCTTCAGTCATCTAACCCCACCCCTGCCTCTATCTATCTATCTATCTATCTATCTATCTATCTATCTATCATCTATATATCTATCTATCTCAAACATGTTTGTATAAAATCTTGAAGAAAGAAAAAGATAAGAAAACATCAAAGCTTCTCTTTGTCAAAAGAAGCTTGAACATTCAGAAGAAAATTTCAACCTTTTTTTCCTGTATGTCATTGTATGAATAGTATTGACTTCATGGTTATATCTGGAGAATAATATGGTAGGAAAGTAAATGAATCATTACCTATTTATTCCTCAGTTTTTACTGATACAAATTACTTTTTCAATTTGTGTATTTTAAGTCTATTAATAGCTGCTATTCAAATGTATATCTATTATTTTAAATTTATTGTTCAACCATATTTTATGAGGTTGATTTCCTTGCTGTGCATAAGATATAAAAGAAAATATGACTCACCCCCCAAATATATATATTTCATAAACTATGTTTTCTGTTTAAATATTTTGCAAATATGTTCTTCTAGTCTGTATCTCAGATCTTCATTCTGCTAATAATGACCCTGCGGTAAAATTATTTAAAAGTTTTGATAAGCAAATTTGATGGCTCAGTTTGTGTTTTTGTTTCTTTTTAAGTCCATTCAGTTATAAATAGGGCAGTCTGGGTGGCTCAGCGGTTTAGCGCTGCCTTCAGCCTAGGGCCTGATCCTGGAATCCTGGGATGGAGTCTCATGTCGGGCTCCCTGCATGGAGCCCACTTCTCCCTCTGCCTGTGTCTCTGCCTCTCTCTCTGTGTCTCTCATGAATAAATAAGTGATTCAAAACTTCCATACAATGCCCAGTGCTCATCACAAGTACACTCTCTATCCCACCCCCCCCCCCGCGCTCTGATGACCATCAATTTGTTTTCTATAGATAAAAGTCTGTTTCTTGGTTTGCCTTTCTCTCTTTCTTTCCCTTCTCTTATTTGTGTTGTTGTTTTGTTTCTTAAATTCCACATATGAGGGAAATTATATGGTATTTGTCTTTCTCTGACTGACTTATTTGACTTAGCATTATATCCTCTACATTCATCCATGTAGTTGTAAATGGCAAGATTTCATTCCTTTTTATGGCTGAGTAATATTCCATATGTATATGGATATATATATATAATTGTGTATATATGTATAATTCTAATATTGTCATTCACCTATATGTATATGAATATCAGTATTTTTATATCTTTTGGGTAAATACCTAATACTGCAATTGTTGGATCATAGGATATTTCTATTTTTAACCTTTTGAGGAACCTCTATATTGTTTTTCAGAGTGGCTGCACCAGTTTGCATTCCCACATCAGTACAAGATGGTCTCCTTTTCTTCACATCCTTGCAAACACTCATTGTTTCTTGTGTTGTTGATTTTAGCCATTCTGACAGGTGTGAGGTAATACCTCATCATAGTTTTTGTGTTTCTCTGATGACAAGTGTTGTTGAGTATCTTTCATGCGTTGGTTGGCCATCTGCATGTGTTCTTTGGAAAAATATCTATTCATGTCTTCTGCCCATTTCTTAATTGGATTATTCATTTTTTGGATGTTGAGTTGTATAAATTCTTTATATATTTTGGATACTAAGCCTTTATTAGATATATGTCATTTGCAAATAATCCTTCCCCATCCTGTATATTGCCTTTTAGTTTTGTTGACTGTTTCCTTCACTGTGCAATATTTTTTGCACAATAAATAGTTTATTTTTTGCTTTTGTTTACCTTGCCTCAGGAGACATACAAGAAAGAAGTTGCTATGGCCAATGTCAAAGGAATTTCTGCCTGTGTTCTCCCCTAGAGTTTTTTTATGGTTTCGGTTCTTACATTTATGTCTTTTAATCCATTTTGAATTTATTTTTGTGTATAGTGTAAGAAAGTGGTCCCATCTCATTCTTTTGCATGTTTCTGTCCAATTTTCCCAACACTATTTGTTGAAGAGACTATTTTTTCCCCATTGGAAATTCTTTCTTGTTTTGTTGAAGATTACTTGACCATACTGTTATGGGTTCATTTTAGAAATCTGTTGCATTTCTATATTCCAATAATGAAAGAGCATAAAGAGAAATTAAGGATTCAATCTCATTTAAAATTGATCCCAAACCAATAAGATACCTAGGAATAAACCTAACCAAAGAGGTGAAAGACCTGTACTCTGAAAACTAAAAAACTGATCAAAGAAATTGAAGATGACAAAGAAATGGAAAGACTTGCATTGCTCATGTACTGAAAGAACAACTATTGATAACATGTCTATACTACTCAAGAAATCTGCACATTTAATGCTATCCTGATAAAATATCAACAGCATTTTTCGCAGAGCTAGAACAAACAATTCCAAAATTTGTGCAAAAGCACAAACGACCTCAAATAGCCAAAGCAACCTTGAAAAAGAAAAACAAAGCTGAAGGGATCACAATTCCAGTCTTCAACCTATATTACAAAGCTGTAGTAATCAGCTATTGTACTGGCACAAAAATAGGCATACAGATTAATAGAACAGAATAGAAAACCTATCCTATAATTCTTGGTCTAATGCCCAATTGTGATGAAAGATGCTATGCTCAAATTATAAAACTCAAATAGTAAACACATTTTGTCTCATATTTTCAAGTGATATTTTATGCTTAAATTTCAAATTTTGTTAATATAGATTTCTGTTGGATTTTAAACAATATAGTGTGGTTACTAATAAAGATGTAAGAACATAATTGCAGAAATAAGTACTTTTGTGTTACACAGGGGACTCATACCAAACCTTTCAGTTACATTTTTCTAGTTCTTCTACAAGCTGTGTAATGCTTCATTTATAGATTATTTTCTCTGATTTTCTCATTTTTTTGTGAGTCATCCTGAACTAAAACTTACATGTTACTTCCATCTTGAACAAGAAAGTATGGGTTGTGCCATTTCTAAGTAATTAGTGTCCCAGTTCAGCTTTAAAATAGTCTACCTTTCCTCAGAGTCAGCAAGGCATGTACTCATACTTGTTTGTAAATAACATCATGGTTTGTGCTCGGTTCTCATGGCTCACTTAGTTACATTCTCTTGCTGCCAAAGTTAAAGCGTTCAGGATGCCAGATGGAGATTATCAGAGAAGTTTGTGTCCAAAGAAGCAGCACAACTAACTGGAAGAACAAATGACACTGATTCACAAGCATCAGCTCTTAAATTGGTGAGCTAACTTGCTGGCACTATCAACTACTCAAGAAAAAAAAGTAATTTTTTGTAAAGAAGTTTTTATTGTTGTAGTAGTTGTTGTTGTTATTGTTTTGTTTTCCTTTTAGGTTTCTAACAAAAAATATTTGAAGCTCTTAATGTGGAACTCCTAATGTAAGTTCCAGATGGTTATGAGGATTTCAGAAAAGTTCATAAAGCCTCAGTAGAATATAAGACTAGCATTGGTGCATGCCTGAGAATAAATGTTCCCTTTTTCATAAACCAATTTTCATTATATAATTCTAAATCCAGTCTATAAGAAAAATCACTTCTTAAAATATTAAATGCCTCAAATATTAAAGCGAAGGTGAATTAATCTGACATTTATGGTCTAGTTGTCATACTTTAATTCCTTCCTGGTTTTATTGAACTGATTGAATTGTGACTAGGGTTATTGAACTTTGATGCCCTCCCGTCAATACATGTAGGGCTACAAAAATTTGGATGAGAATAGAGCACAGCATTCAGCAGTAATGGGGAAATCTTACTATTTTCACACAAATGACTTGCCCGATGCTGAATCACAGATACTCTGTAATGTTTGCAAATTGATAAAGTGGATACATATAGGTCAAGTCTACACATTGAATTTCAGATTTAAATCTGGAAGTAATATTATAGGCATACAACAACACTTCTATTTTTAAGAAGGGAAAAAACACAGAAGTATTGGGATTAGAAATACTTTTCTAAAACCTGTAATTGTATTAGAGTTGGACAGAGAACCTTAGATAAGAAGTTGTAAAAACCTATTTACCATTCAAAGAGCCTTATTCTTGAATTGGTCATGTTGTGCAAAATATGTTCTAGGCAAACACATTTTCCACAAATAGCTTCTGTGTTCAAATAAGATAGTGGGGTTCTTTATCTCATACTCCATTTTTAAAATTCACAATGACTCTTCACATATAAATAGTCTGGGAAGTTTTGTAACTGAGAATCTTTATACACATTTTTAAAGATATGTTTTAAGTGTATCCTAAAATTTTTGGTCAGCGAGGGGTAAATGTTATATCTGACAACAGCAAATAAAGTAAGAAGAAGGTGCATCAATAAAAAGCTACAGTACCCCCCATTGGTTGAATATGATTTCCTATATTTAGTCTATTTGTCTAGCTTAAACTTGGATGGCATGAGGTCCAACTCCTCAATTGATTTTAGTAAATAATCCTGCAAATGGATTACTGCTTTGTCTCCTTGGCTTGTCCTCTCATGACTCTGGATCCTGATAACAACCACCATGAAGCAGATGGGATGCTGAGTCCTGGGATCCCTGCTTGCTCCTGTCACTGTCTCTCCAATTCCCTGTACAAGGAAGGCAAAGATTATTCTGTGTGTGATCTCTGTCTCAACCGTAGGCACAGGCTTTTTTTTTTTTTTTTTTTTTAAGGTTTTATTTTCTTGAGAGAGAGAGAGAAAGGAAAAACAGACTCCCCACTGAGTAGGGAGCTCTATGTGGTGCTGGACCCCAGGACCCTGAGATCATGACCTGAAGCTGAAGGTGGACGCTTAACCTACTGAACCACCCAGGTGCTCCAACATAGGCTATTTTTTATTATCTCCCCCAAAATGGAGCAAAGTTTGTTGCTCTAAAGATTTTACTAGATTGTGTATCCCACCTGGATAAACTATTTTCCCATAGAGGTTTTGTCTTCACTTCTGGAAAACTGGGAAACCCTGAGCCAAATTCAGTTAATTTCCAGACCTACGGAGAAGAGAAAGTTGTTTCTTCAAGAAAGATCTTGTGGAGGAGGGGCAAGATGGCAGAAGAGTAGGGTCCCCAAGTCACCTGTCCCCACCAAGTTACCTAGATAACCTTCAAATCATCCCGAAAATCTACGGATTCGGCCTGGGATTTAAAGAGAGAAGAGCTGGAACGCTACAGTGAGAAGAGTTCGTGCTTCTATCAAGGTAGGAAGACGGGGAAAAAGAAATAAAGACACAAAAGGCCTCCAAGGGGGAGGGGCCCCGCGAGGAGCCGGGCTGAGGCCGGGGCGAGTGTCCCCAGGACAGGAGAGCCCCGTCCCGGAGGAGCAGGAGCTGCACCGACCTTCCCCGCGGAAAGGGGCCCAGGAGGGCGGGGAGGCCCTTGGGCTCCCTGGGACACTTACAGACACCTGCGCCCCGGGAGAGCCCCACACACCGCGGCTGAGCTCCCTATAGGGCTGCAGCGCCCATGGCTGAACCCGGAGCAGCTCCGAGGGGCTCTGGCGGCGGCTCCGCGGAGGGGGCTGCCGGGCGGGAGCGTGAATCCAACAGCGCAGGCCCCGGGGCACAGGGCGCCGGGACACAGCCCAGGATCCGGCCTCCCCCGGGACAGGCAGAGGCCGGGAGGGCCCAGGACAGCAAGGACGCTCCTGCCTGGAGCTGAGCAGATGAGCGGCCCGCCCCGGGAGCCCCCAGGCCCTGCAGACGGAGAGCCCCGGAGCTACTGCGGGAGCTGACTCCAGGGTCCCAGAGCTGCCCCCGCCACTGTGGCTTCCTCCCGGGGCCTCACGGGGTGAACAACCCACACTGAGCCCTGCACCAGGCAGGGGGCAGAGCAGCTCCCCCAAGTGCTAACACCTGAAAATCAGCACAACAGGCCCCTCCCCCAGAGGACCAGATAGAAGGACAAGTTCCAGGGGAAGTCAAGGGACTTAAAGTATACAGAATCGGAAGATACTCCAACGTGTTTTTTTGTTTGTTTGTTTGTTTGTTTGTTTGTTTGTTTTTTGCTTTTTGGTTTCTCTTTGCTTCCCCCACCCTTTTTTCCTTTCTTTCTTTTTCTTTCTCTGTTTCTTCTCTTTTTTTCTTTCTTCCTTTTTTCTTTTTATCTTTTCTTTCCTTCTTTCTCTCCTCTCTTTTTCTCCTTTTCCCAATACAACTCGTTTTTGGCCACTCTGCGCTGAGCAAAATGACTAGAAGGAAAATCTCACCTCAAAAGAAAGAATCAGAAACAGCCCTCTCTCCCACAGAGTTACAAAATTTGGATTACAATTCAATGTCAGAAAGCCAATTCAGAAGCACTATTATACAGCTCCTGGTGGCTCTAGGAAAAAGCATAAAGGACTCAAGAGACTCATGACTGCAGAATTTAGATCTAATCAGGCAGAAATTAAAAATCAATTGAATGAGATGCAATCCAAACTAGAAGTCCTAAGGACAAGGGTTAACGAGGTGGAAGAATGAGTGAGTGACATAGAAGACAAGTTGATGGCAAAGAGGGAAACTGAGGATAAAAGAGACAAACAAAAGACCATGAAGATAGATTAAGGGAAATAAATGACAGCCTGAGGAAGAAAAATCTACGTTTAATTGGGGTTCCCAAGGGCTCTGAAAGGGACAGAGGGCCAGAATATGTATTTGAACAAATCATAGCTGAAAACTTTCCTTATCTGGGAAGGGAAACAGGCATTCAGATCCAGGAAATAGAGAGACACCCCGCCCCCAATCAATAAAAACTGTTCAACACCTCCACATTTAATAGTGAAGCTTTCAAATTCCAAAGATAAAGAGAAGATCCTTAAAGCAGCAAGAGACAAGAAATCCCTGACTTTTATGGGGAGGAGTATTAGGGTAAGAGCAGACCTCTCCAAAGAGACCTGGCAGGCCAGAAGGGCTGGGAGGATATATTCAGTGTCCTAAATGAGAAGAACATGCAACCAAGAATACTTTATCCAGCAAGGCTCTCATTCAAAATGGAAGGAGCGATAAAGAGCTTCCAAGACAGGCAGGAACTGAAAGAATATGTGACCTCCAAACGAGCTCTGCAAGAAATTTTAAAGGGGACTCTTAAAATACCCCTTTAGGAAGAAGTTCAGTGGAACAATCCACAAAAACAAGGACTCAATAGATACCATGATGACACTAAACTCATATCTTTCAATAGAAACTCTGAACTTGAATGGGCTTAATGACTCCATCAAAAGGCGCAGGGTTTCAGACTGGATAAAAAAGCAGGACCCATATATTTGCTGTCTACAAGAGACTCATTTTAGACAGAAGGACACGTACAGCCTGAAAATAAAAGGTTAGAGAACCATTTACCATTCAAATGGTCCTCAAAAGAAAGCAGGGGTAGCCATCCTTATATCAGATAAACTAAAATTTACCCCGAAGACTGTAGTCAGAGATGAAGAGGGACACTATATCATACTTAAAGGACCTATCCAACAAGAAGACTTAACAGTCTTCAATATATATGCCCCGAATGTGGGAGCTGCCAAATATATCAATCAATTAATAACCAAAGTGAAGAAATACTTAGATAATAATACACTTATACTTGGTGACTTCAATCTAGCTCTTTCTATACTCGATAGGTCTTCTAAGCACAATATCTCCAAAGAAACGAGAGCTTTAAATGATACACTGGACCAGATGGATTTCACAGATATCTACAGAACTTTACATCCAAACTCAACTGAATACACATTCTTCTCAAGTGTACATGGAACTTTCTTCAGGATAGACCACATACTGGGTGACAAATCAGGTCTGAACCGATACCAAAAGATTGGGATCATCCCCTGCACATTTTCAGACCATAATGCCTTGAAATTAGAACTAAATCACAACAAGAAGTTTGGAAGGACCTCAAACACGTGGAGGTTAAGGACCATCCTGCTAAAAGATGAAAGGGTCAATCAGGAAATTAAGGAAGAATTAAAAAGATTCATGGAAACTAATGAGAATGAAGACACAACCGTTTAAAATCTTTGGGATGCAGCAAAAGCAGTCCTGAGGGGGAAATACATCGCAATACAAGCATCCATTCAAAAACTGGAAAGAACTCAAATACAAAAGCTCACCTTACACATAAAGGAGCTAGAGAAAAAACAGCAAATAGATCCTACACCCAGCAGAAGAAGAGAGTTAATAAAGATTCGAGCAGAACTCAACGAAATTGAGACCAGAAGAACTCTGGAACAGATCAACAGAAACAGGAGTTTGTTCTTTGAAAGAATTAATAAGATAGATAAAACATTAGCCCGCCTTATTAAAAAGAAGAGAGAGAAGACTCAAATTAACAAAATCATGAGGGGATCCCTGGGTGGCGCAGAGGTTTGGCGCCTGCCTTTGGCCCAGGGCACGATCCTGGAGACCCGGGATCGAATCCCACGTCGGGCTCCTGGTGCATGGAGCCTGTTTCTGCCTCTGCCTATGTCTCTGCCTCTCTCTCTCTCTGCGTGACTATCATAAATAAAGAAAAATTTAAAAAATATATTTATAATAAAATCATGAATGAGAAAGAAGAGATCACTACCAACACCAAGGAAATACAAACGATTCTAAAAACATATTATGAACAGCTATATGCCAATAAATTAGGTAATCGAGAAGAAATGGACACATTCTTGGAAGGCCACAAACTACCAAAACTGGAACAGGAAGAAATAGAAAACCTGAACAGGACATTAACCAGGGAGGAAATTGAAGCAGTCATCCAAAACCTCCCAAGACACAAGAGTCCAGGGCCAGATGGCTTCCCAGGGGAATTCTATCAAACGTTTAAAGAAGAAACCATACCTATTCTACTAAAGCTGTTTGGAGAGATAGAAAGAGATGGAGTACTTCCAAATTCGTTCTATGAGGCCAGCATCACCTTAATTCCAAAACCAGACAAAGACCCCACCAAAAAGGAGAACTACAGACCAATATCCCTGATGAACATGGATGCAAAAATTCTCAAGAAGATACTAGCCAATAGGATTCAATAGTACATTAAGAAAATTATTAATCATGACCAATTAGGATTTATCCCTGTGACACAAGGCTGGTTCAACACTCATAAAACAATCAATGTGATTCATCATATCAGCAAGAGAAAAACCAAGAACCATATGATCCTCTCATTAGATGCAGAGAAAGCATTTGACAAAATACAGCATCCATTCCTGATCAAAACTCTTCAGAGTGTAGGGATAGAGGGAACATTCCTCAACATCTTAAAAGCCATCTTCGAAAAACCCACAGCAAATATCATTCTCAATGGGGAAGCACTAGGAGCCTTTCCCCTAAGATCAGGAACAAGACAGGGATGTCCACTCTCACCACTGCTATTCAACATAGTACTGGAAGTCCTAGTCTCAGTAATCAGACAACAAAAAGACATTAAAAGCATTCAAATTGGCAAAGAAGAAGTCAGACTCTCCCTCTTCGCTGATGACATGATACTCTACATATAAAACCCAAAAGCCTCCACCCCAAGATTGCTAGAACTCATACAGCAATTTGGCAGTGTGGCAGGATACAAAATCAATGCCCAGAAGTCAGTGGCATTTCTATACACTAACAATGACACTGAAGAAAGAGAAATTAAGGAGTCAATCCCATTTACAATTGCACCCAAAAGCATAAGATACCTAGGAATAAACCTAACCAAAGAGGTAAAGGATCTATACCCTAAAAACTATAGAACACTTCTGAAAGAAATTGAGGAAGACACAAAGAGATGGAAAAATATTCCATGCTCATGGATTGGCAGAAATAATATTGTGAATATGTCAATGTTACCCAGGGCAATTTACACGTTTAATGCAATCCCTATCAAAATACCATGGACTTTCTTCAGAGAGTTAGAACAAATTATTTTAAGATTTGTGTGGAATCAGAAAAGACCCCGAATAGCCAGGGGAATTTTAAAAAAGAAAACCATATCTGGGGGCATCACAATGCCAGATTTCAGGTTGTACTACAAAGCTGTGGTCATCAAGACAGTGTGGTACTTGCACAAAGACAGACACATAGATCAATGGAACCGAATAGAGAACCCAGAAGTGGACCCTGAACTTTATGGTCAACTAATATTCGATAAAGGAGGAAAGACTATCCACTGGAAGAAAGACAGTCTCTTCAATAAATGGTGCTGGGAAAATTGGACATCCACATGCAGAAGAATGAAACTAGACCACTCTCTTTCACCATACACAAAGATAAACTCAAATTTGATGAGAGATCTAAATGTGAGACAAGATTCCTTCCAAATCCTAGAGGAGAACACAGGCAACACCCTTTTTGAACTAGGCCACAGTAACTTCTTGCAAGATACATCCACGAAGGCAAAAGAAACAAAAGCAAAAATGAACTATTGGGACTTCATCAAGATAAGAAGCTTTTGCACAGCAAAGGATACAGTCAACAAAACTAAAAGAAAACCTACAGGATGGGAGAAAATATTTGCAAATGACGTATCAGATAAAGGTCTAGTTTCCAAGATTTATAAAGAACTTCTTAAACTCAACAGCAAAGAAACAAACAATCCAATCATGAAATGGGCAAAGACATGAAGAGAAATCTCACAGAGGAAGACATAGGCATGGCCAACACGCACATGATAAAATGCTCTGCATCACTTGCCATCAGGGAAATATAAATCAAAACCACAATGAGATACCACCTCACACCAGTGAGAATGGGGAAAATTAACAAGGCAGGAAACCACAAATGTTGGAGAGGATGTGGAGAAAGGGGAACCCTCTTACACTGTTGGTGGGAATGTGAACTGGTGCAGCCACTCTGGAAAACTGTGTGAAGGTTCCTCAAAGAGTTAAAAATAGACCTGCCCGGGATCCCTGGGTGGCGCAGCAGTTTAGCGCCTGCCTTTGGCCCAGGGCGCGATCCTGGAGACCCAGGATCGAATCCCACGTCGGGCTCCCGGTGCATGGAGCCTGCTTCTCCCTCTGCCTGTGTCTCTGCCTCTCTCTCTCTCTCTCTCTCTCTCTCACTATCATAAAAAAAAAAAAAATAGACCTTCCATATGACCCAGCAATTGCACTGTTGGGGATTTACCCCAAAGATTCAGATGCAATGAAACACCGGGACACCTGCACCCCGATGTTTCTAGCAGCAATGTCCACGATTGCCAAACTGTGGAAGGAGCCTCGGTGTCCATCGAAGGATGAATGGATAAAGAAGATGTGGTCTATGTACACAATGGAATATTACTCAGCCATTAGAAATGACAAATACCCACCATTTGCTTCAACGTGGATGGAACTGGAGGGTATTATGCTGAGTGAAGTAAGTCAATTGGAGAAGGACAAACATTATATGTTCTTATTCATTTGGGGAATATAAATAATAGTGAAAGGGAATGTAAGGGAAGGGAGAAGAAATGTGTGGGAAATATCAGAAAGGGAGACAGAACATGAAAGACTCCTAACTCTGGGAAACGAACTAGGGGTGGTGGAGGGGGAGGAGGGCGGGAGGTGGGGGTGACTGGGTGGTGACTGAGGGGGGCACTTGACGGGATGAGCACTGGGTGTTATTTTGTATGTTGGTAAATTGAACAATAAAAAATAAATTTATATATAAAAAAAGGAAGGATCTTGTGTTAAGATCTCTTTCCTTAAGATCCATCTCCTTAATCCTTATTTCTGCCCCAGGATTTACCTTTTTTTGGATGGATGACAGTCATTTTAAGGAAACATCCTAAACAATTTTAAATTAATTGCTAATTTATTTTCTAACATTTAGACCAAAATGACATCGTGTTTTTTCCTACGCATAGTCACAGGTTACAAGTAGATTGGCTTGCATGCTTTCTCTGTCAGGAAAGTTATCTCCTTATTTTCCACATGCACATTCATACTAATCCATCAGTATTCAATTTAATGGCCAGCTCTTTTACTACTTTATAGAGAATTCCACAATTCTCTTTCAAGAAGTAATCCTTGCACCCCAAAATATATAACACTCTCTCTCTCTTATATATATATATATATATATATCAGTATATTTATACTATGGATTTTTACTGATCATATAAAAATATATCAATGAATTATCCAAATAGCTTCTTATTACTGTTTTTAACTGATCTTTTGCTATACTTTTTAGTGTAGTATAGAATTTGTTAAGAGTACACAACTGTGAGGGTGAGCACTATGTCTTTTGCAATTAAAGTAAAAGCAAATATAATGTTATGAAAAAAACTGGAAAAAATCTGTCTCCAAAATTATGTAGTTATAAGACTTGGAAATTTTTTTTCAGATGTTTTTATTCAAAGATACTCAAAATAGATAAAACAGGAAAAGCTAATCTGAATAAGTGTTAAAAATGTCTTTTGGCATTTAACTGCAAGTCCTAGAAAGCAAACTACAGAAATATCTTTAAATGAACAGACTAGTTACCATTGGCAAGTTTGTGGGATAAATTTTTTAAAAAGTTAATCATGATCATACAGGCAACTCTATGAAAATGTTTTCCTTCCCAACCTTTACACAAAAAATGACCTTGAGAAAGCTTTTCTTACATTAATGGTTAGTTTTGTGATGTAAGAAATAAGCATTAGTATATACCTACAGTAAGAAATATATGTTTGAGTGTATAAGACTGTATACACCTGTATACATACATACACAAATGTTACAGAGTACTAAGAGAGCTCTGCATTATACTGCTTCCTTTCAGTTTTCCATATGAAACATGAGACACATTCCTACCTGGAGTGTTTTGAATGAATGACTTCTTCCCTAGATAATTAAGTAACAGTATCCATATGACATGCATTTGTAAGACGGATGACCAGGGCTGGTAATATTAATATTTGACTGTAACTAAGTGAAGCTCAGACTATATAAGGAGAAAATCATTAAGACTTGCTTAATGAACCTCACACTCCCATTAACTTAACTAACCAGGCCAGAATGCACAATGCAGTGCATTGATTCAGGGATTTCACATTTATTGCAACCAGGCTCAGAGTACCTTTGCATCAATTATAAAGCAAAATAAAACCTAATTTCAAAGGTTCTACAAAAGATGGTGCTGTCTACACAGGCTTAGTTAATTATTTGTTGTAATGTAACTGTGTTTATCTTTTTGTTTCCTAAAAAGCAATGTTTATTTAGCAGCAAAATTTATTTGCCTGTCCTTAGATTTATATCACAGGACATTTCATTTGAGAGTCTGTATATCTTTAGGAAGTATACGATGGATACCAGAACTAATCTGTCAAAAGTTATTTGATTATTGAACTGATTAAATAACATGAATTTTTAATTCTGATGTGATTGATGCTTTTTAAGTCTTAAGGTTTTTTTTTTTTTTTCTTTTCTTTAAAAAGACTTGGTTAATTTAGGTGAATTTACAGTTGACCCTTGAACAATGCAAGGGTTAGGGGCACCAACACCCCACACAGTCAAAAATCCATGTATAATAATTGACTGCCCCAAAACAACTACAAATTAATAGCCTACTGCTGACTAGAGGCCTTACCAATACCACAAAGTGCTGATAAACACATATTTTGTATGTTACATGTATTGTATACTTCATTTTTACAATAAAATATGCTAGAGAAAAAAAAATGTCATTGAGAACATCATAAGGGAGAGAAAATACATTTATAGTACTGTACTGTATTTATTGAAAAAAACTTCAAATAAGTGGACCCATGGAGCTCAAATTTGTCCAAGGGTCAACTGTTCATAGCAGGAGGGGTACACAGAGGATGTATATTTAAAGTTCCAAGTCAAACTTACCCCTAGGCAAAACACTATGGAAGAAACAGTCTCCAAACTCCTTTTCTTCAACAATTTCTTTGGTCCAGATGGTAGCTACATCATACTGTGGTGTGAACTCAAATTGTATTTTCTTTCTAATTGGTCTTTTGTCATCTATCTATCTATCTATCTATCATCTATCTATCTATCTATCTATTATCTATCTATCTATCTATCTATCTATCTATCTATCTATCTATCATCTATCTATCTATATATCTATTATCTATCTATCTATCTATCTATCTATCTATCTATCTATCTATCTATCATCTATCTATCTATCTACTATCTATCTATCTATCTATCTATCTATCTATCTATCTATCTATCTATCATCTATCTATCTATCCCTCTCATCAACAGTTAAGAGTAATGGAGGTCATCTTAGTGGTAACAAAGAGTATTAACCCTTATCTTAGGCACTCTGCTTTGTATTTTACCTGTATTACCTCACTTATTCTGAAAAATCATCCCATAAATTAAGTATGGTATTTTGTATCACACAAATAAGGAAACTGAATGCTATAGAGCTGATGAAAAATGGACACAGTCAAATGCTACTGTGCTGATAAACTTAAAAATCCAAACTCACATCTCAATGATTCCAAAGCCCATTTTTTCCCCAAGTAACAGATTGGTTGAATATGAATTTGGAAACGGTTGATGGTGCCACTGAAATTTACACTGGGGGTGAAATAAGGTGAAAGAGTAGTCAACATCATAAACTTCCTTATTGGCCAAGGTAATTTAAAATATTGTGCTTTAATAAAATGAAAATACATTTACAGTAAGAAACTGCAAAAAAGTAATGGTGTGGATTACAATGACACAGGGATAGGAGTTTAAACATAGTCTTAAAGCATTCCACATGATGGCTGTAGCCATGACTACCATATTTTTTTTATTTGTACACAGGCCATTGAAAGATTTATTTTGTCCTATTGTGCCTACCTTCCACTTGCAAGGGTCTTGCAACATCTTTAATAGAATAACTCTGATATTATGTAAGATATTAATGAAGTTTTAAAAATATTTGCTAATCATCTCTATGTGCTAATTCATCTCAAACACCAATGAATTGAGGCATTAAAATTGAAAAATAAAATAAAATAAAATAAAATAAAATAAAATAAAATAAAAAACAAATAAGACAAATATATTTATATATTCTTAGTAGGCAGTTCATACTTGTGCACATTGGTCCTATTCTTACCTAAATTCCATCCAGGTAACAGATCTGAATTTATATTCAGACAGTCATATGTAAAATGTTTCTTGAATGTCAGAAAACTATTTCTTCAGCTTTTCACCGTACACTGTATCTGAAATATTCTGCATTACAGGCACTTATGTAAGCACCAGCTGACATAAAAGAAAAAAGAACTTATTGGGAGATGTAATATTTTTCTGCAAGGTATATACTGACATTAAATATGAAATTTATATGCCAGGATCTGTTCCAGCTACTTTATATTTACAAACATACTTAATCCTCAGAACAACCTTTATATTTCTCAAATTCTTTATTTTACAGATTATAATAATATTCTGAATATTTATAATATAATTTATAAAAATGCAAATATAAATAAAATTCTATGTTTTTCAGAATATTTATAATATTATTATTTTAAAGAATATACAGAAAATTTAAAAGTAAACTTGGGTGATTAGATTTCATCAAGGCAGTGAATACTTAGTTTTAAGTTCTAAATGAAATAAATACAAGCACAGCTTAAAGCAACATTAAAAAATTACCATCCTTGAGGTATAATTTATATGAAACAAGTTTCATTCATTTTATGTATTGAGTTTTATACTTTTTTGAAATATATTTTATTTATTTATTTGAGAGAGAGAGCAAGTGTGAGTGGAGGGAAGGGGAGGGCCAGAGGGAGAGAGAGAAGCAGACTTCCTGCTTAGCAGGGAGCCAGATGTGGGGCTTGATCTGCAGACCCAAACTATACTTGTCCTATGCTATGAAATAAAATGTAATGTACTTCCTGGAAGCTTGAGACTAAGACATTGGGAATATACATGGCAACATCTCCTTTCCAAGGGACAAATGATATCCTGGAGCAGAGGACAACTTATATTGCATTCTTCAAAGAATAAGTTTTCAATTCTCAATTTAGAGGACCTACCAAGTAGCACAGATTTGACCCCTGTAGGAAAGCCTAATCTGTGTCTAGTACTTGAAACATGGGGGTGTCAACACTCTTATACATTCACACGTACACATATTTTCAACCAACATAATAGGGCAGCCTGGTTGGCTCAGTGGTTTAGTGCTTGCCTTCAGCCTGGGGCATGATCCTGGAAACCTGGGATTGAGTCCCACATCAGGCTCCCTGCATGGAGCCTGCTTCTCCCTCTGCCTGTGTCTCTGCCTCTCTCTCTTTCTCTCTCTGTGTGTCTTTCATGAATGGATGAATAAAATCTTAAAAAAAAATAAATAACATCAATTGTGTAGAAATGACACATATTCCAAACTGAGCAGAGCAAATAAAGTACAGAAACTAAAATATAGCATGATCCTTCAACCCCCAAATAAACACCATTCCAAATAGTATGCATGCATAAAAGCAAAATGATATTAAAATATACTACACAGATATAGCTTAACAGAATTGTGCTTATAGTAAATTTGTACAAAAGTGTCAACTTCAAATTCAATTTAATCAAAAATAAATTTTACTAAAATTGAAGAAATAGCTGAACTTCAATTATATATTTTATCATTAAAAAATAGAACATTGCACACAATGTCCTTTCAACATATAAGGAAAAGAGAAAATGAAATAAAGTAAAAACCCTAAATGTTTTAGGTCATTTCTCTAATGACATATTTCAATCTAAGATATTATCTATGGACTCTTAAAGACAAAAGAAAAGAAAAAAGGGAACAGCATATTTACAAATGCTTTTTGCCTTTACTGTAGTCTGACTGTTGTAGGGTTTTCACAGTTGGTAGCTTTAGTTCTAAGCATTAATGGGTCCTTGCTCATTTTAGCATGGCTTCTTTGTTTCTTTCCTATTTACTTTGATTATTCCCTTGGTTGATTAGATTTCTCCATCATTTTATTTTCAAGAAGGCAAAATCGATTCTGTATTCTCTTCATTGCTTGTAGTATGTAGGATCAATTCTAATTTTACAAAATTACAGCTGGATTGGAGTTGTGGAGGAAAGTATGCTGAATATGTATATACATAGGCCATCCTTTACAATTTGGTGAATATATCTTCAAAATGTCCTTGACCATTCTGACATTTGGCACAGAGTAGCCAATAAAATCTACTTCATATAATTTTAAACATGTACTTTCTGTTAAAAGCAAGGTACACACACACAGTTCTTTTGGGCAAGGACAACCAGATCTATTGTAGAAAGTATTCTTATGCAAAGAAACTTTGGGCAAAGAGGTGTTTTTGTATTTTTTCTATCAAAAAGTATTAAAAAAACTTAATCTCAAAAACAATAAGACTGTATCCAATTAAAATTTAATTCTGAAACATTGTTAACTTAAGGGTTATTTAAATAATATTTTTGGGCATCTATAAATAATGCATTTGTTACTAATTAGCAGCTTGTACATTACCTTCTCAACTTCTGTTTAACAAGCATCCTCAGACCTTTAGGAAAATTTACAACTATACATTTAGCTGGGCACGGGGGAGAAACATAGTCAATTATTGAGATCTGTTTTAGCAGACACTAAGGGTTCTTGAAATAAATCCTGTTTGACAAATTAAAAATATTTATTCTCATGACCAATTATAAGAATAGTACGTAAATTACAATAAATCTCTCAAGCTTTACTTATTCCCAGGAGGGGCAATCTTGCACTGGGACAATCTGTGAGATTTAGAGGGTCTATAAACTCTAACCAAAACAAGATGGTCAGAACTAGGATAAATGATATATATACAAAGAACTGACTGGTCAATCTATTATTCTGTAACATTTAGCATTACATTATCTGAGCTAGGAAAAGAAATCTAGAAATGGCTTTTTGACATTATACTTCTTTTAATATTAATGATATTAATGAACCACTGTGAAAATCATGTGAATATGAGCTTCATGGAGTCACATTTTGGTAGTCATCCTTGAGATCAGTGATCCATTCACCAGCATAAGAAATTTTTTAAAATTTTTTTTTAGATTTCATTTATTTTTTTTTAGAGAGAGAATGTGAGTTGGACGAGGAAGCACAGAAGGAAAGGGAGAATCCCAAGGAGACTCCCCACTGAGTGCAGAGTCCAACACTGGGCTTGATCCCAGAACCCTGAGACCAGGATCTGAGCAGAAATCAAGAGTTGAATGCTTAACTTACTGAGCCACCCAGGCAGGCAAATAACTCTTTGAAAACAAAGAGTCAAATCATATCCCCTGGCAAATGTTCATCCTATTGAAATTTAATTAGTACTTTCATGGAAAAACCTGGGTTACAGAGGCAATATTTATCTAATCAAGTAATTGAACTGAAAATACTGTATCAGAAAATTAGGTGTTTACTCCAACTAAATGATAACATACAGAAAATGATAAACTCATTATTTATCTCTCATATCATATCTAAATGTGTGTGAAAGAGAGTAAACACAATAGGTATTCAGAAAAGATTAAAAATCTTATGGTCAGAGTTCTAGAGATTTTGTCAAGAACTGAGACTTCAAAGATATGGAGGGTTTGAATACATATTAAAGGAGAATGTCTTCTAGATAATGTAGGACTCTGAATCCCTCCTTCAGCAAAGGCTAGTTTTGTTTCTGAGGTGTTAATTGGCTTCTATGTGATTCTCAGTCTAAATATTTCTAAAATTAAGATATTTCTACTATAATTATTTTTGTATGAAAATAAATGATCAAAAATATAATTTGAATGTATATATACTACTAGACAAATATATTTTATATATACAATTACTAGAGAAAAAAGTCTTAAATCCATAGCTTTAGATTCAAAGCTTTCAGATATCCTATATTGTCTTTTTTTTTTTTCTATATTGTCTTTTTTTTCTGTTATATTACAAATGTCTAAGCCATGCAGACATGAAGAAGATATAAATAATGTGGGAGTACAATAAGATCTATACATTTCAACACATATGGTTTCCTTTTTTAAAACTGCATGTTCAACCAAAGAAGCCTTTAATTCTGTTTGCAGAGAGGTATCTTTTTCTTTTTCTTTTCTTTTTTTCTTTTTCTTTTTCTTTTTTTTTTTTTTATTTATTCATGAGAGACAGAGAGAGGAAGAAACATAGGCAGAGGGAGAAGAAGGCTCCATCAGGGAGCCTGATGTGGGATTTGATCCTGGAACTCCAGGATCATGCCGTGGGCTGAAGGCAGGCATTAAACCACTGAGCCACCCAGGGATCCCGTGCAGAGAGGTTTCTAATATAACTAAATTCCATTATGGTTTATTTGCAATATCCCTTACATTTGGTAAGGGATGGATGCATAAACTATATCTCCAAAGTCTTATCATCCAATATTCAGCTGATAAAATTCAGTTTGTAGTTAGACACTTGGTTGAATCCACCAAGTATGGAAAACTAATGAAATGCTACCACAATGAGAAAAAGCTAATTTTCTCTGGTCATATACATGCCCTGTTTGGTTGTTATTGGTCATTCAATTAAAAACAGTACATCTCCAAGTTATATTCATCTTGAGCTCCCAGAGTCACGAACTCTCAATTTATTGATTCATCATTACTCTTGATTTTCTGTCACTCTCTTCAGTACTGTTTTTGCCATTGTCCTTTGTGTTTTCATATGCACCTAGATGACCCTTCTACTTCCCTGGCCCTTTAAATCCTTGGCCTTCTTTTTTTCCCCCAATGGTTTATTGTTAACCTTCCTCCAACCACCCAATACAATGACTTTAAAGTCTGGCTCTTATCACTAAAAACCCTCCAAATCTTAATTTCAAGTAATCCATGCTTTTACTACCACCCCACCATCATCTGTGTTTCAGCTGAATGCCTCTAGTATACTGAATTAAACAGAGACTTCTCTGGGACCTATAATCCCTCAATTTTCCACTTTAGCCAATTTCTTTTCCTCCCACGTCCTTAGATCCTTTATCTAATGCAAATAGAGTAGGTAGTTACTTAGGTTTTAACAGGATGCCTGGAGGCCAGCAAAAGGGAAGTCTTAGCTGACTGTGGAAGGCCTGTCCTAGCAGCACTCCAAAATAAAAATCACAAAAAAACTGGATTAAAACAGATTGGCCCAAGATGGCAGACAATGTAATCCAAAATTCTCATTATTCCTTCATTATACATTGCCAACTATAATCTTATCCATAAGGGTGCCATGACAGGAAACTTCCCTACCAAGTAGGGAAGGAAAAGTGGGTTACCTGGTTCCAAGAAATCCTCACCTCAAGTAATGAGTGTTCTAACCCCCTTGTTTACAACCCTCAATAAAAAACAGAAACCCAAACCCCAGGGGGCACCTCCTTAGACTTACCTGTCCTCACCTCTCAAGAATAAACTTTCCTGCTTATACTGCTCTTTGACTGTGTTTTGTCTGTCCTTGAATTCTTCCTCCTGACAATACGAAGATCCTCTTGTGATATTTTCTGGATAAGCTGGGTTGAGGTCTCAGGCCCAAGACCTCCCCAGTTCATCCAGCAAAACAATGATCTGTTATTATAATCTTTCTCTGGTATATACCCCTTTATATTTGTCACCTGTTTTCTCATTTTGTCATTATGTGGGTTAAGTGGGAAACTCTGCATTACAACTTTTGATCTCTCCATGAGTACCTGCAGAGCTTAATCACAGCTTGAGAAAAACACCATTCAGTACTCCCTCAAATCACTATAAATTAATGATTGCTAATATCAGGGGGTGCTGTGGGCTATGTGACAATTGTATAATCACTTTTACTCATACTTTACTTTCACTTATTTTCCCAGTAGAATATTTCAAACCTTTTTCTCTTTCCTCAAACCTCCTACACCATATTCCCCATCTTTAATTTCATCTCATGGCCTTGTTTTGGTGGGAACATTGACACAATCAGCTGAAACCACCTATAGTTCCCAGCAACACACCATCTGTACCTGTAACTTCGTCATCATTTTGTCCTCTCCCCTAGCTGCTCTAGATCAGAATTCCATGGTCTTAGATGAGACAAAGTTTGAATGTGAACTATACTTCCTTTCCTCTTGCTGACCACTCTTCCAGCAAACATACCCCTTCCTCTCTTGTTGTTCCTTGTCCCTTACTAATGCATCATTTCTATCAGCAAGGAAATATACTGTATTTTTCCAATATTCAAAAGAACATAGATTTTTAATCTAACTTTGGTCATGAACATTGACCCCATTTCTGTTTCCCTTTTCAGGAAAATTACATGAAGTCTGTCTATCCTTGTTCTGTGCCATTGTCACACTAATTACACTTACTCAGGTGCTGGTAGAGGTGAAAAGAAATTGGAACATTTAGAAATGGAGAATTTGTATATTTAAAGCTATGGGTTGCTTCATCTGAGTAAATTCTTAGCTTCTGTGTGTCAATAGCAGCATGAAGTATAGTGCCATGAAGACACAGTATAGACAGTCTGGACTCCTGATGGACAGAGCTCCTAGTGGGAAAGGTAAGAAATGTATGGGAAGAGTGCACCTCGTTCTTTCATACCCTTAATGGGTATCACACATGGGATTAGAGTTAGAATTAAGTGTCTTCCAATTTTCCAATCTAACATTGTTTCTGCCATACTCTACTTTTGTTTAAGTTTTGTAGAGTCCTGTAGGTGTTTCTTCTGCCCTCTAATTTTGAGTACTTATTAGAAATTTCATGCATGAGGTATGGATGCTCTTTTGAAGGAAAATAAATAGAGACACTGTATTTCAGTAAAGAATATTGATTATTCCCTAAGTGGCTTCACAATGAATCTCCTACTCCTTATAATATATATTTCATTTGTTTCTTTTCTCATGCTTTCTTCTTATTTTTTTGGAGGGGGTATACTGACCCATTTGCTAAAATTAGGAATAGATTGACTGTTCATCACTTTTTATAAAGACTAAGCATAACTATTTCCAATTTTACATATGTATTTTATATAAATATATTGTAAAATTTTACATAAATTTATGTAAAATTAGTCTTTAGGACAGCTTCATTTTTACATACCATTTCTCCAGTTAAATAATTATAGAATTATAGCATACTTTCTTCTCTTAGATTTTCTTGCCTTTTTAATCTAGTTTATAAGGGAACTACATATCTGCCTGCAATTATTTGAATTGTTTTTACATTGCTTGAGTGTTTTATAACTCATATTTTTCTTTAGAAGCACTGAATTCCTTTTTAAAGTGTCCTGAATATTTTCCCCAAGTACACTTAAATCAATGCTAACCATTGAAGATTTAATACTTTGGAAATTAGCTTCCCTCATAAAGAAATAAAAGAAAAGAAGTCATACTTAAGTTATATGCTTAAAGACTATCTGTCAAATGTATGAGTTTGTTTTAATGACCGAATTGTTTTCAATGATTTCTAAAAGGATGGAGGAAATAATCAGACTATTGAGCAGTTATTCTATAAACATGAAACCAATATTCACATCCATTGTGTCTTTGGACAAAGAGACAGAAACAAAAAATGGCAGGACTTGTGAAAGCCCTTTGATCAAATTCTGAAACATGAATTGCTCTATTGCATTATTCTCAAAGTATTTGTTACATCAAGGGAGAATTTTAAAAAAATAAGGTAGTCAGAAAGTATCATTAAATATAACTTTATGAGAAACCTTTGATGTTCAGGGGACCCATAAGCCAGACACATGGTAGAAGAGATAGAACCAATAAGCATGGATTTTGAGAAGAGGGTTTGAGCACAAGCTCCATTTCTTTTTTTTTTTTTATTAAAGATTTTATTTATTTATTCATGAGAGACCCAGAGAGAGAGAGAGAGAGAGAGAGAGAGAGATTGAGGCAGAGACACAGGCAGAAGGAGAAGCAGGCTCCATGCAGGGAGCCCGACATGGGACTCAATCCCGGATCTTCAGGATCACACCCCAGGCTGAAGGCAGCACTAAACTGCTAGGCCACCGAGCTGCCCACAAGCTCCATTTCTTAGTAGCTCTGTGACTTCAGTCAAATTTGTTGCCCTCTCTGAAACTTAGTTAACTAGTCAATAAATTGAAACAGAAATAATTCTTTTTATTTTATTTTTTTGGTCAAGATTAAATAGTAATGACAAGGTGGCTTATCCTGTATCTGCACATAGGAGATCCATTAAAATGTTAATAAAAACACATCACTCTCTTTCAACTACTATATTTTTAGATTAAAATGAAAGCCCAAAGTGAGACAAGTCAAATGTAGAAATATAAATACTGCATATTGCTTCTATGGGGGATCTGAAAAAGCTAAACTTGTAAAAACAAAGAGAAAAATGGTGGTGACCAGGGGTTGGGGGTAGGACAATTGGAGAGATGTTTAAGGGTACAAACTTGCAACTCATAGATAAATAAGACGCAGAGACCTAATACATAATATAGTCAACAGAGACAACAATATTGTACTATAATCACCAAACTTGTTAAGAGACTAGGTCTTAATTATCTAATCACAAAAAAAGAAATGATAATTATATGATGTGATAGAGGTGATAAGTATCACTGCAATTGCAAGCGTATTACAATATGTAAGTGTTTCAGATCAACATGTTGTACACCTTAAATTTACACAATGTTATACATCAAATATTTCAAAAATAACAACAACAAAAGCCAGTGAATTAACTCTGCTTTGAATTAATCATTTGGGAAAATAAACTGTCATTTTATGTATCCTAAAACTTTCCAAGGAAGACTATTATCCTAAAAAAATTACTACCAAGGTCTCTTGTAACAAATCCATTGCTACTACTGTAAAAATATTAATATTGGCTGAATGGATCATATTACTCAGTCTATCACTTCTTATAAATTTAGTTTTGCCTAAAACAAGGTTAAATTGCAGCTGGTGTGTGATACTCCCATGCTTACTTCTGAGATGCCTGAAAGGATGGTACTGACCCATAGCCAACGTTTGAAGAAAATATCTTAGCCAACAATTTATAATATGCTGCTTATAGTTTGAAAGTTCCCTGGATGATTCCTTTACTAGTTTTTCTGCATTATTATTATTTACTGAAAATATCAGATTGATGGTTTTCATCTTGTTAAACAGGTTACAAAACTTGATTTCAGATAAATGACCAGTTAGGGTGTAAAAGACACCTTAGTAATCCTGTGGTTTAGTTTCTCTCATGTGTATCAGGGTTGTTCCCAATACAAATGAACAATCTATCTTGACAACTGAAAAGATGCCCAGGGTATGTTTATCTTCACTTTTTTTTTTTCCAATATTTTATTTATTTGACAGAGAGAGAGAAAAAGAGAGAGAGAGAAAGAAAGAGAGAGAGAGAGAGAGAATGAGCACAAGCAGGCAGAGTGGCAGTCAGGAGAGGGAGAAGTAGACTCCCCATTGAGCAGAGAGCCTGACTTGGGGCTGGATCCTGGAACTCTGGGATCATGATCTGAGCTGAGGGCAGACACTTAACCTATCCAGCCACTCAGATGTCCCTTCACTTTCTTTTTTCTAATGTATCATTCTATTTATCCTTATAGAGGCTTTGGGACCTTGAGTCCTTTACCTTTTCTGACCTTAGGCAATTGTTTTGTTTCAAATAAGTCATGTAGATTTAATACATGTTTTTACCTACATCTGTACCCCAATGTTTATAGCAGCAATGTCCACAATAGTCAAACTGTGGAATGAGCCATGATGTCGTTTGACAGATGAATGGATAAAGAAGATGTGGTATCTATATCTATGCAATGGAATATTACTCAGCCATCAGAAAGGATGCATACCCACCATTTGCTTTGCCATGGATGGAACTGGAGGGCATTGTGCTGAGTGAAATAAGTCAATTGGAGAAGGACAATCATCATATGGTTTCACTCACATATAAAATAGAAGAAATAGTGTAAGAGATTATAAGGGAGAGAAACTGAATGAGGAAAAATTAGAGAGGAAGTCAAACCATGAGACACTCCTAAATCTGGAAAACAAACAAAGGGTTGCTGAAGGGGAGGGGGGTATAGGGATGGGGTGAGTGGATGACAGGCACTAAGTAGGGCATTTGATGGGATGAGCACTGGGTGTTATACTATATGTTGGCAAATTGAATTTAAATACAAATTTAAAAAAATTATAAAGAAATAAAAATATAAATGGCCTTTATATAACCACCAAACCAGAGAATTTTGTACTAGATAATAAAATTATGCTTTCTTTCGAAAAAAAAAAGATATATGCTCTTCTGTGTTTATTGCAGCATTATTTTTAATAGCCAAGATATGAAAGCAACCTAAGTGTCCACTGATAGATGAATGGATAAAGATGTGGTATGTATATACACCATGAATTATTATTACTCAGCCATTAATAAAAAGACATCTTGCCATTTATGATGATATGGTTGAACCCAGAGAGTATTATACTAGGTGAAGTAAGTCAGAGAAAGGTATGAAACATATGTTTCACTTATATGTGGAACAAAAAAAAAAAATAAGCAGCAGAAACAAAATAGAAACAGACTCAAATACAGAAAACAAAGTTGTGGCTGTCAGAGCGGAGGGAATGGGGGGAGGTGAAACAGGTAAAGGGGATTAAAAAGTACAAAATTTCAGTTATAAGAAAACTTGGTGAAGGAATGAGAAGAATAGCCTAGGGAATATAATCAATACTATTCTAATGACTTCATATGATGACAGACAATAACTACACTTACTATGGTGAACATTTTATAGTGTATGTAATTGTAGAATCACTATGTTGTAACCTGAAACTAATGTAGGATTACATGTCAATTATACTTCAATTAAAAAAATAGAAAATAATGAAGCATATAGATGCAGAGAACAGACTGATGGTTACCAAAGGTCAAATGTAATGAGTGGACAGAATGGTGGAGGGGGACAAACTGTACAAATTTTCAGTAAAAAATCAGTCATGGAAATATAATGTATAGTATGATGATTTTAGTTAAGGTTCTGTATTTTTATTTAAAAGTTGCTTTGAGAGGGGATCTTAAAAGTTCTTAACACAAGAAAAAAGTTTTTCTATGTATGTTAACAGAGGTTAACTAAACTTAAAATGTTGATTATTCTGTTAATATAGACAAATATGGAATCTTTACGTATACTCCTAAAACCCATATGATGTTATATGTAAATTATTACTGCAATAAAAGTAATTTAAAAATGTTATCTGCTATGGTTCTTAGCAATTTATATTATGTATCAAAGAGAAATTAATCTTGTCTATTACTCCCATCATGGGTATTTACTGAGAACCTATTTTCTACCTGTAATAAGCTAATGAAAAAAGCACAGCTTTTGTCCGTGAAAAATTCAGATTCATTTATTATAGTAACATCAAATCATTGCTTATAAAATGTAAGTGTTTTTATAGATATATTTATAAACATAATATACACTTTGATGTACTTTATTTTTTTAGGGAAGAAATAAAAGCTATGTAGAGGAGATAGTATTATCAAAGGTTTTTTTTTTTTTAAAGTATGTATGTATGTATGTTTTCAATTAACCTCTATACCCAACACTGGGCTCACACTCACAACCCTGAGGTCAATAGTCACATGCTCTTCTGAGTGGGCCAGTCAGGCAAGTGTGGAGAATGGTCAAGGAAAAGCACAGTTTATATAACATATTTCTTATCCCTAGTCACAGAAAAGAAAGTCAACTTTTTTCCCTAAGGAGATCTCTCATAATACCTCATCATCTCCTCTTCTCCATTCGAAACTTCCCAATTTCTTCAGTTTTTCAACATACAGAGCATTTAGGAGTTACTTTAGAATTTTGGCTTCTCGCCAGGACACCTGCACCCTGATGTTTATAGCAGCAATGGCCACAATAGCCAAACTGTGGAAGGAGCCTCGGTGTCCATCGAAAGATGAATGGATAAAGAAGATGTGGTTTATGTATACAATGGAATATTACTCAGCCATTAGAAACGACAAATACCCACCATTTGCTTCAACGTGGATGGAACTGGAGGGTATTATGCTGAGTGAAATAAGTCAATCGGAGAGGGACAAACATTATACGGTCTCATTCATTTGGGGAATATAAATAATAGTGAAAGGGAATATAAGGGAAGGGAGAAGAAATGTGTGGGAAATATCAGAAAGGGAGACGGAACATGAAAGACTCCTAACTCTGGGAAACGAACTAGGGGTGGTGGAAGGGGAGGAGGGCGGGGGGTGGGGGTGAATGGGTGACAGGCCCTGAGGGGGGCACTTGACGGGATGAGCACTGGGTGTTATTCTGTATGTTGGCAAATTGAACACCAATAAAAAATAAATTTATTATTAAAAAAAAGAATTTGGGTTTCGTATTTGGAGCATTCTCTTATAATTATAATTAATATATTCCATATAAAGCAAAACATGAAGATGATGATCATGGAGGAAAAGAAAAACTGGATAATAATAATATACTTATATTATTTGTAGCCCACATTGCATTCGGATCTATGTTAGTCTAATTGTAATAAAAAGACAAACTGTTCATTAATTATTAACTCAAAATGATATGAAATGAAACATAAAAATGTCAATATTTGCAAACATTTCCTAACATTTGTATATGTGTCAAACAAAGCTTAGATTTGTCTCCTCCACATATTATGGTATCTTACCAGTGGTATGAGTACTGTTGCCTTGGCAAATCAAGAAACATATTTTGCATTCAATTACTTTGAAAATGTCACTCTTCTTATTAGATATAAAGTTGTTTATTTTTTCCATGACTGGAAAAATTATTTCATTAGTCTTAAAGTAGCTTTAACTCCTGATACAAATAATATACATAAATAAGATATAAGAAATTTCAAAAGTAAAAATTCATGAAAGCAAAATAACTACAACACTACTTTGGGCTCCATGTATTTTGACTCAGATTTTCCCCAACCACTAGTTTAAAATTAAAGGAAGTCCTTCCTGTTCTTCATAACTCCAGCCTGCACAACTTTTAGAGCTCTATGATATCTGTGTTCCAAAATAAAAACAAAACTCTTTCACCATCTCTCTGTTTCTCTGGGTGAGAATTCAGATGTCACCAGACATTTTTATTTTGCATTCTCTACATGAAATAGCTTTAATTCATTACTTTTTAACATCATTCAATTTTACTTTGTGAAAACAAGTCAACAAAGTGAGTCCACTTTTGTAATTTGTTATGATGACATTAAGTAGTAAATGATAAATGCATATTTAATCAGAAAACAAAGATTCTTAGAAAAATATTCAAAGTTTAAAAGAATAGGACTTAAAGTATTTTCAAACAACCCACTATTTATTTTGAAAACATTAGGTTGTTTATGTTTAGCATCAACAACACATCTGTAAAAGCACGTTATTTAAGATGCATATCAATGTGCAGTATTTTAATAAATATGCAAAATAGACATACAAAATTCAAAAGCTTCCTTTTTAAACTGCATTTAAAATCTTTTAAAATTGATTTGTGGTTCTTTCTGGTCATTTGTTAAGATTGGCAGATGACATAACTGAACAATTAAAGTCATCTATCCATCTGCTCGGTCATTCATGATGTACTATCCATTTAAAATGAATAGTTATATCCACTGATTATAGTATTGAGTTAAAGCAACACAGTCAAGGATTTGACTAACATATGTATCAAATTGCTTGATGTAATTACATGGGAATAACCTCAGGCCTTATCATCATTACAGACTATGTTTTCAAAGGGTAGGACAAAATATGATTATTATTGCTCTTCCAGCCTCACTTTGGGAAATCATACATATATAATGTGCTTAATGAATAATTTGTTATACTTAATGTAATTATGTATTGATCTTGGAGTAGACTTTTGATTTGGTTTTGCCCAAAATGATCATTTGGAATGAGTATGAATATATATGGTTTATATTTATATGAGCATGTGTGTGAATTAGTATGTGTGTATATGAATAATATATATGTGAATACTATACACGCATATGCACACAGGTAATATGATGATCATTATATTCAAAAATCAGTGTGTAAGTTCCAGTTCAAGATGGTGACCTAGGAAGATCCTGAACTCACTTCTTACCATGGATACATTGAGTCTACAGCTACATACATATGGACCAATTTCCTCTTAAAAAGTCCTACACGAAAAAAAAAAAAAAGTCCTACACGCTGGCTGAGTGACAACTACAAATTAAGCAAATGAGAAGAAAACCATACTGAAGCAGGTAGGAGACGAGGGACACAGTCTCACCATAAACTGTATCCTTGGCACACAGACTCATCGTCCTGAGGGAACTCAAAACTTAGAGCTTGTCCCTGAGGAGCAAAACATCCAAACCCCACATCAAGCACCTCAACTTTTAGGACCTCCACCTAAGAGATGAGCCACCCAAACATCCAACTTTGAAAACAACAGAACTCAGGGCCGAGACCCACAAGGTCATAATGATCTGGGAGACTGTTCTTAAAGAGCAGGTGCACTTGGACTTAGCCTCCCAGGGATAAGCCAGGTTTAAAGCAGTCTCACCTTCTTGTATTAAAGTGCAAGCCAGAGGGGAACTTAACACACACATCTAGGAAATTGCTGGAATACCCTCCCAACCAGAGACCGGCAGGTGCTATTTCATCTTTAGGCCCTGTGTTTGCAATGCTCTAGAGCGCTGAAATCTCCCCAAAGGGAGCTTTTTCATATGTCTGGTGTCCTATTTTTGCTGCTGCCATCCAGAAAATCTCTTCAGTGCCTGGCTCTAAGGCTAGGAGTACTTATGTTCCTGATCCCAAGGGACTGCAGTAATTCATATCACCCCTGATTTTTACAGCTGCTGCCAGGAGACACTTATGTATTGCTTGGCCTTGGCAGCCAATGGGCCTTACCCTGTAAGCAATGAATAAGAAAGCGTTCTTAAATAGCTGCCATCACCAGAGTGCAGCAAGAGGCAAACAGGACCCAGAACTTCTGTCCTTCCTTGAAAGAGGCTGAGTAGCTAATCTGCATGGCTGCAGCCAAGGAATAGGCTTCTAATTAAACAAATAATTTAGGGGCTGACTATAACTTTCCAGAAACCTTGTTGGGTGGGTACTGTCTTCATGCTCTTCCTCTGCTGAGTTCCTGAGCACCATTGTTTCCTAGAGGGGAGCTTTACACACAACTGGCACCCTGGTTTTTGCAGCTGCCACCCAGGAGATGCTCACTGTTGGCCTAGTTCTGGTGGCCAGTGTTGCTGGCATTCCTGGGCTCCATGAGACTGTGGCAACAGGTTCTTGGCAGGCTGCCATCTCCTGGATGTTGCCTGTGGATAGCCAACTATGGTACAGGACCCTGGTTTTTCTGTGATGGCAGCTCCTTTGCTTGTCTTGGAGCTTCCGCCTGAGGAGAAGGCTTCAGGTTTGGCACACATCTGGTGTATAAGGCAGCTTCTCTGAAGAAATGTGGGCTGTAGATGCACTCTCCTTCTGTCTTGTTCCAGCTTGCTAGTTTTTCCCCAGGAAAGAGCTAAAACATCTGTATGAAGCCATGATTTTTACAACTGCTGCAGAGGGGACACAGCCAGATGGCCTGGCAAAAGGGAGTTCCCTTCCACTTGTGGTCTCACCGGACTATATATTTGCACAGATTTTTAAAGCTGAGGCTTGTGGATATAGCTTCCAAACAGCCTGGATCTAAGTCTGAGAGCCTTCCCTTAACTGTTGTTAAGGACAAGGTTTTGGCACATCCTCAACTATTGGGAGTCATTAATTGTGAAATATATATGTCCCTTAGTGACAATGGAGATGGACTTCAAGGGCATTATATTATATTAAGTAAATCAGACAGAGAAAAACAAATACCACATGATCTCACTTATATGTGGAATCTGAAAAAATATAATAAATAAATATGTACAGCATTCCGCAAGTGTTACTAGGGTCACTAATTTGATTTTATATGCATAGAACTTAAAATAGATTCACAGTAAGAAAAAAATTAGTCTTATATACACATTAATTTAACACAGATTTTACCACAATTAATTTTTCTGAAAACATGTTATTTTTTTTCTGATTGCGAAATAATTTTCACTGCTTGAATTTACTGTATGTTAATCAGTGGGCTTACAGTTTTCTCAATTGTATTTGAAGATTACATTCTTATTCTGTTGCTACTAATTTCTCTGTAAAATTTTAAAAGGGTATTTAAAGTATTATTATTGTTATTATTATTTTAAAGATTGTATTTATTTATTCATGAGAGAGAGAGAGAGAATGGCAGAGACACAGGCAGAGGAAGAAGCAGGCCCCATGCAGGGAGCCTGATGTGGGACTCATTCCCGGGACTCCAGGATCACGCCCTGGGCCAAAGGCAGGTGCTAAACTCTGAGCCACCCAGGGATCCCAAGCATTATTTTTAAAATACATATGCAATATATGGTCATTGGTGGATTTTGTAAAATGCACAAAAGCATAAAAACAGCAACTATCACTTCACTATTCAGAGGAAACCAAGTTAAATAGCATGTGAATATTCCTTTTCTTAAAAAATCACATTACTATATGGAGACAATGCATTTATTTCCACTATTTCTAAGATTTTTTCACACAATCTTTTTATCGTTCTAAGTTTCTTAAAAGTGTGTAATCTAGAATTACAAATTTAAAAATATATGTGTGTGATATATATTATGTGTATACATGTATGTGTATTAAGTGATTTTATTTTTTATTTTAATTTTTAAAAATATTTATTTGTTTATTTATTTATTTATTTATTTATTTATTTATTTATTTATTCATGAGAGACACAGCATGAGAGAAAGAGAGAGAGAGAGAGAGGCAGAGACATAGGCAGAGGGAGAAGCAGGCTCCTCACAGGGAGCCTGATATAGGACCCAATCCCAGATCCCGGGATCACGACCTGAACCCAAGGCAGGCAGCCAACCACTGAGACACCCAGGTGTCCTGTATCAAGTGATTTTAAACACATTTTTCATTTAAGAAACTCTGTCTTCTTAAGTTAATAAAATTCAATGCATGTTTACTAAGCAAAGCCAGAAAACACAAATGCCTAAAACAAGACAAAACAAAATATAAGTATACTTCTAAATTAAGATGAAATGGCAGAGTGATTTTATATTTCAAACATCTTTTTTTAACTCTTTGAGGAACCTCCACACAGTTTTCCATAGTGGCTGCACCAGTTCACATTCCCACCAACAGTGTAAGAGGGTTCCCTTTTCTCCGCATCCTCTCCAACAATTGTGGTTTCCTCACTTGTTAATTTTCCCCATTCTCACTGGTGTGAGGTGGTATCTCATTGTGATTTTGATTTGCAATGAAACGCCAGGACACCTGCACCCCGATGTTTATAGCAGCAATGGCCACAATAGCCAAACTGTGGAAGGAGCCTTGGTGTCCACAGAAAGATGAATGGATAAAGAAGATGTGGTTTATGTATACAATGGAATATTACTCAGCCATTAGAAATGACAAATACACAACATTTGCTTCAACGTGGATGGAACTGCAGGGTATTATGCTGAGTGAAGTAAGTCAATCGGAGAAGGACAAACATTATACAGTCTCATTCATTTGGGGAATATAAGTAATAGTGAAAGGTAATAGAAGGGAAGGGAGAAGAAATGTGTGGGAAATACCAGAAAGGGAGACAGAACATGAAAGATTCCTAACTCTCGGAAACGAACTAGGGGTGGTGGAAGGGGAGGAGGGCGGGGGTGGGGGTGAATGGGTGACGGGCCCTGAGGGGGGCACTTGACGGGATGAGCACTGGGTGTTATTCTGTATGTTGGTAAATTGAACACCAATAAAAAATGACCAAAATTCGCATTTGGAATAGGATTTATTCTACATAAAAATCTTTAAAAACCTTGGAAATGAAGAGGAGCAATTTAAATTAGTCATGCAAAAGGAAGAATCAAACAGCTCAACTTAGTGAGCAAAGGACAGGCACATCATAAAAGAAGGTATACAAATAATCAAAAACAATATGAAAAGTTAATCAACATCATTAGTTAAGAAATACAAATTAAAACCGCAGTGAGATGTGGTTTCAAACACATTAAAGCACATTAAATTATCTAAATTAAAAAAAAATTGTTAATGCCAAGTATGTAGATATAGAAGAACTACAACTCTTGGATTCTTTTGATGGGATGGTAAAACACACAACCATTTTGGAACGTGTGTTTGCAGCTTCTTATAAAGTGAAATATAAACTAACCATATTACCCAGATATGTGATTCTTAGGTATTTTTATACAAATATACACAACAGTTTCATTCATGATAGCCCCAAACCAGAAACTACCCAAATGTCAATCAATAGATCAATGGTTAAATACAATTTAACACTGCTGAGTAATAAACAAAACAAAACAAAACCCCAAAACACACAAAGCCATTCAACCATAAAAAGTCATAAACAGAAGAGTACGTATTGAATGTTTCAATTTATTTAAAAATCTAAAATGGGTAAGACTAACTTATCATGATAGAAATGAGATGAGCAGTTCCCTGGGTTGTAGACAGTTGACTGCAGAACAGCATAAAGACCATAAATGAGAGCATCCCATGTGGCTCAGCAGTTTAGCGCCACTTTCAGCCCAGGGCCTGATCCTGGAGATCTGGGATCAAGTCCCACATCAGGCTCCCTGTATGGAGTCTGCTTTTCCCTCTGCCTGTGTCTCTGCCTCTCTCTTTCTCTCTCTGTCTCTCATGAATAAATAAATAAAATCTTTAAAAAATAAAAAATAAAATAAAAAATGACCATAAATGAACTTTCTGGTGAGACAAATATTTTGCATCTTGAGTGTAGTATTATATGATGGTTACATGAGTATACAATTGTCAACGCTTATCAAACTATACATTTAATATGTATGTATTTTATTGTATGTAAATTACAACATTATAAAATTTATCTAAAAAATGCAAGGGGACAGAATTTAAGAACCAATAACCAATGAGTGATATACTAATAGTTGTATATAATCACAATGTGTATTATAGTACACAGGACTATTATAGTATAGTAGTAAAATGTAATAAGGACAGTTCACATAAGAACCAACTCAAAGAGGTGAAGATACTGAGTGATACAGAAAGAGAAGAAGAAGTTAAAGAAGGAGGAGGAGGATGGGCAGAGAGAGAGGAGGAAGGAAGGGAAAAAAAGGAAGCAGAGCAGGAGGAAGGAAGAAGGGAGAGAAGGAGGAAGAAAGGGAAAGAAAAAAAAGGAGGAAAGGAGAGAAGTTGAAAGTACAGAGCATAGATTCAGGGACTCTGAATTTCTCTAACAGGAGTTACAAGAACAAAAGAATGGAGGTAAAGAGCATTTGAAGAGGTCCTGATAATTTAAAAGCACATTAAAAAGCACATTCTGGGGCCAAATTGAATAAATACAATTAAATCTACACTCAAACCTATTTTGTAAAACAGAAATTCAAGAAAGCCAAGAGAAAACCTTCATATCCAGTAACGGGTAGAAAGATAGACTGCCTACAAAATCTGAGGAGAGACTTCTCATCAGCAACCAAATATACCAAAATATAATAGTTTCTTCCAAATAATTTTTCCAATAAACATACAAAACACCTACTACACAATTTTATACCCAGCTGTATTATGATTTAAGAGTAAGAGCAAAGTGAATATTCAGTAATATGAAGGCAAAAAAAAGAATTTGAAAGGAATAGACCTTGAAATTTAAAAAAAAGATTATAATTAAACAATATATTTTGTTATTAAGCTTATTTTAAATTGTGAATTTGCTCCCAAACAATTAATATGTTGGGGGATAATGTGCGCATAACATGGATTTTATATTTGCTTGATTTATCCATGAGACGCAGTAGGTAAATTCAGAAAACTACACTAGCTAAAACAAGCCACATGGAACCACAAATCTCAAACTGTAGGCTCCCTCAGCTCAGCACGTGTATGATAAGCCACACTTATCCAAATTTGATGTTACAACTGTCCATCAGATTTCAGATAACCCTTCTTCTACCACTCTACAGTAATTCACAAGCTGTATCCCTTTTTACACCACTTGGACAAGAAAAATTCAGGTCTTTTTCTTGGAAAATATACTTATTTTAACTTTTTATATATTTCTTAAACATTGTTCATGTATAAAACTTTGCCACCATTTTTTATTAGGTGCTTATTTTTTTCTATGTGTCACTGACAAACCAAGTATTGTGCTCCAAACCCATTTTATCCATAAAATTGCTGTATATTTTTATTGTACAATTTTAAATAATACAATAAATTTTAGGAACACACATGCCACGCTGTAGCAGGATAATTGCATCTAATTTCAGTGCATGAGAATCAAGCAGAATGTTACTAGGGAAAAAAAGAAAACAATAAAGATAAAATGTGTTCATAAATACAATTATTGATTAATGTTACTATGCTTATAACCTATTCTAAGCTATTTCATCATTGCTATTGTAATAAAAGCATATGTGCTAATTAATTTCAGCTACGCTCTGGTAGCACTGTGTTTTTGATTATAATATCATATTATTGAGTGGATAGCTGACTTCAGAAATTCCATATTTGGTGCCAACCACTTAAACTGTCACTTTTTCTTTAACTCTGATAAACATCAGATATTTTGTTAATTAGTGAAAAAAATGTCAGAAGTTAGCTTTACTAGTAAAATCAGAGTATTACGAATTGGCATAAAGAATATTTTAAATAAAAATATGATCTATATAACATCCTTACTGAAATAGCTTAGGAAACTATTGCAACTTATCCCCTGTACTTTTAGATATAGTGTCTGAAGTTTTAGATGTAAATAGCTCCGTGCCCAAACTTTGGTTGAGTACTTCATACTATAAGGGTAACAAACATGCATTTGGGATATTGTTCTATATACTGGTAACGAACATGTATTGCAAGGTCATGATCTGAGCATATAAAGCAAAAAAGGACTAGGACTTTATAGAAGTTAGAAAACAGATTGTAGGCATGTTTTAATTTTCAATGTTATAAAAAATAATTCATACCTTTATGGGGGAAAATCTAGTTGGAGATTGACTTATTTTGTACCTGGTAGCAAGGCTGTACATGAGTATTAATTTTCATTACAGATATATCAATGGCCATAATGATTAAAATAAATAATAGTAATAATAATAATAATAATAATAATAATAATAATAATAATAAAGATTATTCCAATTGGTCCAGCTTAGATCGAAACTGTTAAGTAAAGAATAAAACATCTAATATTGTGTTCTTTAAAGTAATAAAACTAAAGCCTTAAACCATAATATATACAGTATAAATATACAGTATACAATTTACAGTATATATGTATAAAGTCATTAACTATATATTCTATATACTATATAATACATAACAAAATTGTATTTTATGTGTATATGTATTGATGTTATGGCACCATATGTATCTATAGATATTATGGTATGAAATAAAAGTAATATAACATCTTTTGAAAATGTGATAGGAATAGAAAGGTGTTTCTTTTTTTATAGATTTTATTTAATATCACAGAGAGAAGAGTGCACAGGAATGGGGAACAGCAGAAAGGGAGGGAGAAGAAGGCTTCCTGCTGAGCAGGGTGCCTGACATGGTGCTTGATCCCAGGAACCTGGGATCATGACCTGAGCCAAAGGTAGATAGTTAACCGACTGAGCCACCCAGGCACCCCAAGAAAGGGATTTCGAGAAAATAAAATTAGTGCCACAAAACACCAGCAAGAGAAAAAAAATCAAAGAGCTGTTAAAGGAAAATAGAAGGTACAGATCCTAATTACAATTTTTTCTTGTGATAGATCATATTATTGTCCCAGTTCTTTACACCAATGTGTCTACATACCTTTTACCAGGTGGCTTGTATTTATTTCCATTAACAGGGGGAACTTTATTTTCCCAATCCTGGAACTTTTAAGACCACCTTCACTGAAGCATATCTGGGTAGACGTCTGGTTTTTAAGAGGACAATTAAGACACACATGGAATAAGTCCACACTCACAGATTGATCCTAACTAAGCCCAGCCTTTTCAGTCAGCACCCAAAGAACTGCAGATGCATGAGCAAAATAAATGAAACACTGCAATGTTTGTTTAATAGACTTTTTTACATGACAATAAGTGACTGATACAATTAGGAACTACCATACATGTAGAGATGCTTAATTTTGCCATGAATAATACTCAATACTCAAGATATCAGATTAGAATTACAATTATATGATGCTTTAAAAATTATGTGATACTTTAAGAAGAAGTCTGAATAAAAACACAAAGAAAAATGAAAATCAAATGATATAAAAAAATAAAAATATTGGGAGCCACTGGGTGGCTCAGTGGTTGAGCTTCTGCCTTCAGCTCAGGGCATGATCCCAAAGTCCAGGAATCAAGTTCCACATCAGGCTCCTTGCAGAGAGCCTGCATCTCCCTCTGTGTATCTCTCTGCCTCTCTCTGTGTGTCTCTCATGAATAAATAAAGTCTTTAAAAATATAAAAAATGAAAATATTAAAGACAATGATTTGTTAGAGAAATCCTAAAATCAAAAAAATAATAAATTTGGAAACCAGCATAAGAGGAAATTCTGGAAGTGTTCCATTTGGTCCTCCATCTTTACCTTTCATGTTTCTTCACTCTACACTTTGCTTGCCTTAGCAGGACAGCATGCACTACATCAACCCTACTTCTGTGTCCTTTATCCTCTAGTTGGATATGGCTAATGGTGATGGAGGTTAGTTTGGCCAAGGGATTTATTTCTGCCTCTCCTCTCTATAAGTATGACCTGAGCTGGTGGCTGTTTCTCTCAACTCAGCATTATTACCTCCTTCCTTGTGGCCTCCTCTGTACCATCTTCCTCTGACTTCCCATCATTGATCTTTTCCCCTACTCCATTAGGCCAAGAGATGGTAATAAATCTTCTGCAAGCCCTCAGTTGTTATAATCACCCACATCTCACTTCCACTTTTGCAATAATTTCCTTTGTAAATAACTCCTCCTTGAATTGTGTAATTTTGAACGATTGCTCTATTTTTGGTTTGAAAGCTGTTTGATACAGAATATGGGAAAAGGTCACAAGAATCAGACTCAAAAATAGTTTTCATGGATTGGATTGAACATATATATCTGAGGACATACTACCAGGAAGAAGGTGGTATGAGATGGGACATAAACAATTCAAGATATATATTGGCAACATGGTTGTTCAAATTATTTCTGGTTACATCATGAGATAAAGGGGAAAATGAACAGTAGAGAACTGGAAAGATTGAATGGCCATGCAGCTTAGTCCCTATGGCAAAAATAAGTTATAAAGGTATCCTATTTAATGAATCTAAAAAGTCTATATTGAGAAAAATATAATTAAAAGCTACAAATAAATAATTACACCTGACAGAAAGTCTTCCTTGGCATCATGGAAAGAGTCCCTCATCATGCAGCTGCATTCAGATTAGGCTGAATGCCATGCCTAGGGTATGATTATGGAATTGCAATTGATTAGCATTTAACCTTATGAGTTAAGGACACTGATGGGGATAAAGAAGAAAGTAGCACCTGAAATGGAGACATTTGGGCAAACATGAATGAGTATTCAAAAGGTGCAACTTAAACTTCCAAATAAAATCCTTTCAATGAAAGCTCAAGAATAGTTTCTTAAGCTGTTGATATATCTTAAAATGTGATTTTATCACCTCTGATTTTCTAAGTCTGAGGGTTAATTCAAACATAATCTTGATAGAGAGACAAAAGCTGAAAAGGTCTTGTACATTACTCACTAAGAGTTTTGACTACACAATGCCCTAGTACTAATCAGGTTGAAATGTCAGGATCACCGAATGAAGGGTTACAATGACCCAGGGAAATAGAGATGCTCAAATGGATTTTCTATGGCAAGTTCTTCTGTATTTTCTTAATCATAGCCTGCAAGATGGCCTATGGAATGTCTTTACTAAGGCATTAGAAATGCTTTGGTAATGAGGAAGGCAATAGCTTTATGGTAGTTGCAGACTAAATCAAGACATGACATTAGGTGATTCTTCAGTGGAATTTTATTCCTAATCTTAGTATGGAAAACTGAAACCCAGAATACCAGAGTCCAGGTAATATGTTGCTGATCCATGACAGAGGAGAGGAGTGTAATTACAACTATAGATCATGAGAACAGAGAGCTTTAACTATTATGATTCTTAAGGATTTTGTTGAACGGTTAGTATTCCTGTATGTATGTGTGTGTGTGTGTGTGTGTGTGTGTGTGTGTGTGTTTGTCTGAGTGTGTTTATAACCTCTTCTTATCTATTCATTTATTGATGGAAACTTGGGCTGCTTCCATAGTTTGGCTATTGTAAATAATGCTGCAATAAACACAGAGTATATGTATCCTTCACACACACAAGGGAATATTATTCAGTCATAAAAAATAATGAAACCATACAATCTGCAATGCCATGGAAGGAGCTAGAGAGTATAATGCTAATAAAGACAAATACCATATGATCTCACTCATATGTGTAATTTAAGAAACAAAACAAACGAGCAAAGAAAAAAGAAAGAAAAAGAAACAAACAAACAGAAAAAACAAAGAAATACAGTCTTAACTAGAGAACAAACTGATGTTACCAGAGGGGAGATGGGTGAAGGGATAAGGGAATTTGGGGATGGGGATTAAAGTGTATTTATCATGATGAAAAACAATAAAAGAAAGAAAGATGCCAGAAGTTAGAATCTGTTAATAAATGTAACACAATAATGCCATTCAGCATTATAAAATAAAATCTAAGTTTAAAAACAATTGAAAAACAAAAAAAAAGGATTTCTAGAAATGAAATAATGAGCAGCTTATCATATAAGCTTTCTCCTACGTATTGTACATAGGAGAAAAACCTTGAGGTCTTCAAGAGAACTGGAGGGTAATATAACTAAAATCACTAATGTAGAGATTCACACAATCTTTTCATATCTCACTTCACACTCTAATTTGTAGACTGAGAGACAGTCAACTGATTAGAATCCCCAATCTATTTTAGGAAGTTTTCTTTAGTGTACTCTCAGATATACACTATAAATCTTTCTCCACACTTTCCAAGAGGTATCTGCACTGATTTACTAGGTACAGAAAAACTAATAAGATTCTCCAGGAGTTATTAGATATTAACCATGAACTTTTACTTTTTATCCTGGAGACCAGAAATGAGTGTGGTTCATCAGGAGAGATTCAAGGAGGTTAGGTGATAGATCACATTATGGTTCCAGAGTATTTAAGAGGAGATCTGATGGAACTATGGATGTTTTCTATAATTACTTAGTTGTAAAATGTATAGCTGAGAGAAATAATTAATAATTAAGAAATAATAAATGAAAGAATCACTACAATGTATCCTGATACTTACAGTGTCACAATAATGACAAGAAAGTTCAGATTCAGTCTCTATCTTTCTCCAAACTATTCTCTGACAGAGTAGTTGAAACTACATTTCCCTCAGTATCAGTGGTTTCTGGTTGACTTTGGGCAATGGGAAAATTGTTTGGAAAGTTGAAGGGAGGAAGAAGAATGAGGCCAGGCAATCGCCAGGATATCCTCTTGAAGATTTACTATGCTGGGCTTTGCCCACTGGATGTTCCTTTCTGGGTAGCCTATTCTACTTCTGCCCACCATCCTTTATGTGCTAAGGTCCTCTTTTGACTCTGGGTTTCTGCACTATCCCTTAGGTTTCCTCTAACCTGCTCCAAATCTCTGTCATTAGTTGTGTTTGTAAATAAAGTTATTTTCAGTGATGTTAGAGTACATACTCTGTCTCTTCTTAACATTGACTGAGACAAAAAGATGCCATATAATACTGGAGTAAACCATAAATATGAAATATCATGAATTGATATGTACTTAACAAAGAGGGCTCAAAACCCAAACCAAAACTAATCCATTTATGAAAAGACATACCAAATAGGAGCACAATGTTTTAGAATATCTCTACCAGAATCTGATAAAGCAAACAGATAAAAAGTGGTAAAAATATAAAAGCTATGAATTTCGTAATGAACAAGGTGATTTTATACAAAAATTCCTGAACTCCAGAAATGAGACATATATTATTTATGCCTATACTTGTAATATATAAACAAATCATCATGATTTCACAAGGAAAAATTTCCACAGTAGAACTCATCGGTAGGAATCAAGTCAAATATATTTTGTATGTCTAGAAATGACAAAGTACACTCAAATGTTTTTGTATTATGTAATAGAAAAATTGAATAAAAACTTGACTAGCAAAAGAATATAAGCAAAATAAATTAAAACAGAAACCAAAAATAAAACATTAATAATAACATTAAATATATATACATATTTATTTGTAAATTGTAATTATGTGAGACTGATATAATCTAAATAAAAAGAGCAAAATGAAAATAGGATTTTATAACATACATTTTCAATTAATAGCAAAAGCAAAAATTAGAAAATATAGGGAATATGTACGCAATATATTACCATCTTTGAATTAATAGAAATATGTATAATCCTACATATGACACTAAGGAAGTGCATCTACTTGGTCACATATGGGACATTCACAAAATGTAAAAATTTTACAAATTACTTTAAGAATTCTAAAAACGGGGAAGCCTGGGTGGCTCAGCGGTTTAGTACCACCTTCGGGCCAGGACGTGATCCTGGAGACCTGGAATCGAGTCCCACGTCAGGCTCCCTGCTTGGAGCCTGCTTCTCCCTCTGCCTGTGTCTTTGCCTCTCTCTCTCTCTGTGTATCTCATGAATAAATAAATAAAATCTTCTAAAAAATTAAAATTAAAATTAAAAAAAAGAAAAAGAAAAAGAATTCTAAAAACAGAGGCACCCAGGTGGCTCAGTGGTTGATCATCTGCCTTTGGAAGAGGTATTCATCCAGGGTTCCTGCATAGGGCTCCCTGAAGGGAGCCTTCTTCTCCCTCTGCCTGTGTCTCTAGCTCTCTCTGTGTCTCTCATGAATAAATAAATAAAATCCTTAAAAAAAAAAAAAAGATTTCTAAAAAAAAGTCAAAAATTTTTGGTAAAAAATTTATAGAAAATTACAAAGAGGAAAAAAAAAGTTTGGACCTCAACACTACACAGCTGGATATTTAGCAGGCCACAAAAGAATGATTATGGAGATGTATTGAATATTTTATACTGAACAAAACATTAAAATAATAAATAGAAACGTTTGGAGAGAATTTGCTCAAGTGGTAATTTAAAAGAAACTCATAGCCTTAATGCTTCCATTGTGCTTAAAAATGACAGGCATTTTAAAAGTAGCCATCCAATATCAAGAATACAGAGAGAACAGAAAAAAAGAATAATATCTTATGAAAATGTAGAATACAAACCTAGTTGTTAGGAAGATAATTAATTGTAAAACAAAATAAAAGAAAGGTTCAATAGAGACAAATGATTTTGATTTTTCTTTGAAATAATAAGAATATAATTGGTAAAATAACAGTAGGTTAATCTAAAAACTAACAAAGCATAAGTGACCAATATTACAAGTAAAACATAGTACCTAGTTAGAAATGTCATATTTTCAATTAAAGATAATAAAAATATTAAGGATAATATCTTTTTCACAACATAAATTTTACATCAGATATATTAGAAGTAAGAACATGTAAAATAATAAGACAAAAAGCCAAATCCAGAAGTAGTTTTGGAGAATGTATTTGTGACCATGGGTTAAGAAGTTTCTTAAAAAAATATATGGAAAAGTATCAGTTATATGTGAAAATCTGATGAATTATGCTTAAAAAGAGAATATTACAAGGAAAATTAACAGATATAGACTGCAAAAAATGTTTTTGTCAGTGTCTATACCATCAAGCACAAATATGAAAAAAAACCTATTCCCAGTCAACAGAATAAAAATGGAGGAATGTGAGTTTAAAAGAAAAAAAATTAATAGGCATTTTGAAGAGAGAAATCTAAGTGACTAAGAAGTATTTGAAAAGATGATCAACCTCACTAATGAATAAGATACATGGAAATTAAATTAAATTTTTACTTGTCCAATTGTCAAAGATTAGAAAATACAATATTTAGTGTGGCCTATAAATAAGATTAGGACTTTGTTTTTGTTTTGTTTTGTTTTGTTTTTAACTGGGAATGAAAAAATAAACTCGTCACCCTTTAGAAGCACAATATGGTAGTACATAATTAAATTAAATGTGCTTAAGACCCATCAAACCCACTGCTGAATAGGGTTGCAAATGCAAATACTCATATAAGTCTTAAGGCCACAGCATTAAAGTTTTGTAGCAGATCTGTTTGTGATAGCATAAAATTAGAAGCATTGGGTGAGAATGCCAAACAAATACTGTGTACTCTTAAAAATATTTCAGTGTCCAGATTCAGCCTTATACTCTCTTGAATTTATAATAGAGATGTCTTCCTTCGTGTTACCCTTGTTTGTGTATATATTCATTTATCTATGTATATATTAAATGGATTTTAAGATTTTTTAATCAATGTACATTTTCAATGTACATTTAAAAGTATTAAGATGCACTGGGTGTTATACTATATGCTGGAAAATCGAACCCCAATAAAAAAATATTAAGATCTAATTGATTTCAATAGGTTTATTCCTTGGCCTTTTAATTATCTACTGAGGAAACATTAACTACTCACAAAGTGAACATATTTAACGAAGTCATACTCTACATTGTATTTGTCCTTACTTTCACTTAGATTCCCTTATCTGATTTAAAAAAAAAAATTCTCATCAACTCTGAGTAATTTTGTTATATCTAAATAAAATCTAAAGTCACTTGGGAATCATTTGTTTAAATTCTTACTCCTTATACTTTTATCTATCACTATTCTTTTTAAGTCTATTTTAATTATGTAATATTATGCATATTAAGCCTTGATTTAAAAAGTTCAAAGGATCAGTATTTTGAAACTGGTAATGTTATGAAATGTTATTTGTAAGCTACTTAAACAGCGATTTTCAGAGGTAACCACACTTATACTTTTGATTTATATTCCACAATCTTAATAATTGTAGGCACAACAGAAATTAGACTGACATTTTGGGGCTAATATTTCTGACCTTCTATGTGTGCATGTGTATATACTGTTTGGGTTCCTTAGAAAAAATAAGGCAAGAGATTTATTTTTCTGTGCTATACAAACATTTTTTGTATTTCAAGTGATATTAAATTATTGCCAATGAGTTCTTTATTTTTTCAGTATAAAAGTTTCATACTGGTTTCTTATAACTCAGTGTGTTTGGTATCCACATGAAATTGATTTAAATATTATCTTCTACAATCAACTGTGTTTTATCTCATTGACTGGTCACCACGTAGAAGTTAAGGAATGTTTAGAATGGAGTTAATCACCCCTGACCTGTTATTATCTGTAGAAGAAGGTTTACTCCACAATAACCTATGTGTATGGTTGGTGTGTGGCCTCTGCAATGCTATTCTGTCTTCATAATCTCATGCTCAATTTGCTACAGATTTCTAAAAGAGGAAATTGGTCCCACTCCAGTTGATCTGCATTCTCTTTAATACATAGGAAAATTCTACAATGACTCACACTTGGCCTTTTCCATTATGCCAATTCCATGCCCTTTTAGAAATCTGGTTTCTAAATTTGCTTTATGATAATACAGCTATGCCAATGGTGTTCTTATGTAGTGCTTTGATGATAAAGGTCACTCATTCTCTCCAAGGAGCCCTTAAGGACCAAATATGCCTTCAAAGCCCAGAAATATTTCAACCACTAAAAGTAAAATAACCCCTTTAATAAAACATTCTCAGCTTAAGGATATTTAAGAGCTTAAAAAAAAATCTTCCTGCTTAATTGACCACATGAAGTCTCCACTTGAGCTCAATTGCCCTGTTTTATGCGCATTTGTGTCATTAGAGCTTTTAGAGCAGATAGGTTTGAAAGAAAAAAAAATGTAAGCAACTAAAGAGCATCAGGATTGTTTTAATTTGCATTTGTGGTTCAGTTCATAACCTAACAGAAAAATGGCAGCCAAAACACTCTTAACAGGCATGGAGATTTTAACAAACTTAAATTATATAGCACATGAGCACATAGTATAGATGAGTTAATAAATGAAAAACAATCTGTAATGCACAGATACACACTAATATGTTTGTTATCTGATTCAAGGAAATGGGGTATTAAAGGCTGATTTAGCTAGTCATTTTCTCTAAAGATTAAAACAAGCATTTAATTAAAAGTGGTTAATTTTAAAAATAAATGCATTGGTCAACACATGTTTTGGTCAATTTCCCCCACAATTTTCTTTTAATAGGCAGTAATTTAAAGAATCTAAGTCCTTACAGCAGATTTGGAATTATTATGTAGCTAAAAGGTGATACAGTAAATAGTGTAAATTAAAAAAGAAATCTGTAACTTTCAAATATTCAGAGATTTGATAATCATCAAATCTAACAATATAAAAATTGAAAAAGAAAGGAATGTTCTGCAGGTAGTACTTAAAAATAAGCAAAGGGAATACATGTGATTTTAAATATCACAATATATAATATTTGCAACATGTACATTGTGGTTTTTACAAAACATTAGCAACATGTACATGGCAGTTTGATTACTATCAGCTAAGTATTAAGGGGTGTCCACTAGCATAGAACATAAAAAATATATATCAGCTGAACACTGAATAGATATAACTCTATGAAGAAACTCAAATTCATTTCAAGAAACTCTCTTATAATACTAAATTTGACCAAAACAATATTATTTAGGAAGGCAATTTGGAAGACATAAGAATCTTTTAGACTACAACAAAAAGATACACTGGGGGAAAAATATCTGTGTTTTCAGTTATTTTAAGTATTGTTATCTCCTAGACTTAATTAATTTACAGCCATTAAGAACCATTTAGTAGACATTGTAGGGGGAGCAGATTTGAATCAGTATTTAAAATTAATTTCTCCTGATTAGAGCCACCAGCAAAAAATTCTCAAGGCCAAGTTGATCACATGCCATGATGTCTATAGTAAATAGTAAGATGAGTCTACGATCATGTGATTTTTTTTCTAACTCTAGAAACCTAGAACTACCTATTTCTATAACAATTTGGTTAATGCTAAGTCAACTCATGGTATATATTTATTACTATCATACTAAATATAGAAGATATTTTATTTCACATATTATATTTTAGTTTTTTGATCCCTTTATTAAATAATGCAAATTCTTCTAAAAATGTGTAATAACAAGTTCTATGTAGTTTACTAATGAATATTTCTGAATAAAATTGCATATGGAAAAAGTTAAACCCAATACAAATATATGCAGAAAATAGTTACATTTAGAGGCCTAACTCTGTAATTTAGTGTATCATTTATTGCTAAATGTATATAAATCAATTATAACACTTCATCTGTTGTATAAGCTTTCTAAATATTTCTACCTCATTGAAGGAGTCAGGGTAGGTTTCTCTGAGGAAATGACACAAAAAGTTCTGAATAATAACTTGAAGACAACCAGGAAAAAGATGTAAGGCAGGATGTTTAGGAGGGGACAGAGCTTTTCAGGTGGAGCAGTTAGATGCAAAAGCTTTTATTTGGAATAGAATATGGCAAGATGGAGAATTGAATGATTTCTAGTTAGAAAGCCATAAAAACTGAAAAGAAGGCAGAAAAGAAATATACCAGAAGACAGAAGTAGAATACATAGGACATATAATGAGCCAAGAAGGATTTTAATAACTAGTCTCATAAAAGTAGGAAGTATTAGATAGTTTGAAGCAGGACCTCTTAATAATGTGTTTCTTTGTTTAAGATTACTAATTTTTTTTTCATTTCTTTTTTTCTAGTTGGGAGTCCTAGCTGAGCAATTACAGGAAAAAGAAATAAAATGCATCTATATTGGTAAGGAAGAAGTAAAACTGTCATTATCTGCAGATGACATGATATTATATAGAGATAAACTTAAAGATTCCACCAAAAAAAAAAAAAAAACCTGTTAGAACTTATAAATGAATGCAGTAAAGTTATAGGATATAAAATAAATATACAGAAATCTATTAAATTTCTATACACTAATAGTGAAGTCACAGAAAGAGAAACTAAGAAAGAGAAACCAAGAAAACAATCTCATTTACAATTGTACCAAAAAGAATAAAAATACTTGGGAATAAATGTAACCAAGGATGTGAAAAACTTATACTCCAAAACACATATGACACAGATGAAGGAAATTGAAGGTGACACATGCAAATGGTAAGATATTCCATGCTTACAGATTCGAAGAATTAACATTGTTAAAATATCCATACTAAAATGTCTATACCAACGTTAACTACAGATTCAATTCAATCTCTATCAAAATACAAACAGCATTTTTTCACAGAACTAAATGAATAATCCTAAAATTCGCATGGAGCCACAGAGGACTTCAAATAGCCAACGCAATCTTGAGAAAGGGGAACAGGGCAGCCCGGGCGGCTCAGCGGTTTAGCGCCGCCTTCAACCTAGAGACTCAATCCTGGAGATCCAGGATTGAGTCCCACATTGGGTTCCCAGTATGGAGCCTGCTTCTTCCTCTGCCTGTCTCTCTGCCTCTCTTTTTCTGTGTCTCTCATGAATAAATAATAGGATCTTAAAAAAAAAAAAAAAAAAAGAGGAACAAAGTTGAAGCTAACACAATCCCAGGTTTCAAGATACACTACAAATTTATAGTCGTCAAAACAGTATGGTACTGGCAGAAAAACAGACACATATATCAATGGGCCATGATAGAGAACCCAGGAAATAAACCTATATTTATATGGTCAACAAACCTATGACAAAGGGGGCAAGAATATACAATGTGGAAAAGACAGTATTTTAAATAAATGGTGTTGGGAAAACTAGACAGCTACATGCAAAATAATGAAACTAGATCACTTTTTTATACCATATATAAAAATAAACTAAAAAGGATTAACATCTAAGCATGAGAATTGAAACCATAAAACTTCTAAAAGAAAATATAGGCAGTAATCTTTTAGACATTGGTCTTAGCAATGTATTTATGGCTATGCCTCCTTAAACAAGGGAAATAAAAGCAAAAAAAAAAAAATTAAACTATTGGTACTACACCAAAATAAAAAGCTCTTGCAAAGCAAAGGGGTTCCCTCAAAGAAAAAAAAATCTAATGTATGAGAAGATATTTGCAAATGGTATTTCTGATAAGGAGTCAATAGACAAAATATGTAAGAAACTTATACAACTCAACACCGTAAAACCAAATAATTTGATTTCAAAATGGACAGAGGACCTGAATTGACATATTGGCAGAGAAGAGTACAGATAGCAAATAGACACATGGAAAGATGCTCAACATCATTAATCATTAGGAAAATGCTAATCAAAATGACAATGAGATATCACCTTATATCTGTCAGAATGGCTAATATCAAAAGACAAGAAATAACAAGTATTCGAGAAGATGTAGAGAAAAAGGAACACTTGGTGCATTGTTGGTGGGAATGTAAATTGGTGCAACTACTGTGAGAAACAGTGTGGAGGTTCCTCAAAAAATTAAAAATAAAAATACCATATGATCCAATTATTGTATTACTGGGTATTTACCCAAGAAAATGAAAACGTTAATTTGAAAAGATACTTACACCCTATGTTTCCTATACCATTATTTACTTTTTTAAAAAGATTCCATTTATTTATTCATAAGAGACACACAGAGAGAGGCAGAGACATAGACAGAGGGAGAAGCAGTCTCCCTGTGGGGAGCCTGATGTGGGACTGGATCCCGGGACTCCAGGATCACTCCCTGAGCCAAGGCAGATGCTCAACCACTGAGCCACCCAGGTATCCCAGCATTATCTACATTAATCAAGATCTGGAAGTAACCCAAGTGTCCATGGATAGATGAATAGATATAGAAAATGTGATACATGTATACAGTGAAATATTATGAGCCAAAAAAAATGAGATTCACTATTTGTGACAACATGGAGAGACCTAGAGAGTATTATAAGTGAAATTAAGTCAGACAGAAAAAGACAAATACTATATGATTTCACTTACATATGGAATCTAAAAAATAAAACCAAATCAACAAAACACCAGAGACTTAATATAAAGAACAAACTGGTATTTGCCAAGGAGGAGATGGATCACAAAATAGGTCAAGGGGAATAAGAGGTACAAATATATAGTTATAAAATACATAAGTCACAGAGTTGAAAAGTGCAGCATAGGGAATATAGTCAATAATATTATAATAATACGGTATGGTGACAGATGTTGACTACCTTTATGGTGGTAAGCATTGAATAACGTACAAAATTGTCAAATCATAATGTTGTATACCTAAAAGTAATATAACATTATATTTCACTTGTACTTCAATCAAAATTTATTTATTAATATGTGGAATATAAGAAATAGCCCATAACATCATAGAGGAAGGGAAGGAAAACTGAATGGTAAGAAACCAGAGAAAGAGACAAACCATGAGAGACTTTTAACTCTGAGAAACAAACTGAGAGTTGCTGGAGTGGAGGTGGATAGAGGGATGGATAATTGGGTGATGGGCATTAAGGAGGGCACTTGTGATGAGCAATGGGTGTTATATGCAACTGATAAATTATTGAACACTACATCTGAAACTAATGATGTACTATGTGTTGGCTAATTGAATTTAAATAAAAAAATAAAAGGAAAAAATAAAAAATATAAAAATTATTATTTTCTTTTAAAAAATCCATTATTAAAAAAAATCCATTATTAATTAGGCAGGAAAAAGTGTAGATAAAGGGAGTCTAGTTAGATGATAAGTGAGGTTATTTTGGTTGTGATTGTGTTGTGGACAAAGGAGGGGTAGAAATGAGAAAGATAAGAGAGATATTTGAGCTACAAAATTGCCAAAAGACAGAACAGCTTTTTGTACTTCAAATCCTAAAATTTATGCCCTTTCAAAATATTCTCAACTTTATATGGACCCTTCATTCTAACACTGAGTTTTCAAGACAATCTTAAAGTTGACAACTGTAGTAATCTATAGTTTCTATGGAAACAGTAGTCTTAAACTAGTTCCGGCTTTTGCTGCCGGCAAGAGAGGCTGACCTATAGTTGATGTACATCAACTCTAGGTGTATTTACCCAGTCTCTGAACACTCTCAGCATGTTAGCAAGGCTATATTTCAACATCCATCTTTTCCTTTCATTTATGAAAAGCACTCTTTGATGACTGCCCTTGTTACCTGTCTTGTAACCTTGCCTTTAGCTGAAAACACAGAATATTGATTACAATGAATTATTCAGAGTTTCACCATACTGTGTTTGTATGTGCTGGGAACATCAAGGAGAATATATTCACTGATCATGATGGGTCTTCTCTGTAGGTCACTTGAGCTGGTTTACACACTTGTTCTGTGCATAACATAGTAGAATGGAAACTCTGAAAATAGCAGGACAGCAAGAAATGGAAGGAATAAGTTTCAGTGTTTAGTCCCTTTGAGGAAAGGAAGTAACTGTTTATAAGGGATTGGGTTATTCCATTTACTAGAGGCAATATTGTCTCTAGCTGGATTTGCTTGGTTGACCAAGGCAATCTACCTGCCTTGCTTCTATTTTTGGTCTCAGCGACCTTTTTATGCCAATAGCGATTCTAGGAATTCTAGAATTCTTAAGATGTTGTCCCTTAGGTAAAACCTTCCAAGTTCACTACTTCCTATTTCCCTTTCCACCATTTGCTCTCTGTATCTATGTAAGGCTTTTCTATATTAACATTGTGTCTCTTTCCTATCAATCTGTTTTGGCTTGATCACTGGGGATAGCTGTAATGATTAATATTAAGTGCCGACTTCACTGGGATACAAGGTATTCAGATATTTGCCTTAACATTATATTTTCATTTATCTATGAAGGTACTTAAGGATGTTAGCAACCCACTGAGGGCCTGAATAGAACAAAAGGCAGAGGAAGGGAGAATATGCCCCTTCTTCTGACTGATTGTGTGATCTGGGACTCAGACTTCTCCTCTCAGACTAGGATTTACATTATTAGCTCCCATGGTTCTGACTTCAGATAGAGCCTGAGTTACCTCACTGGCTTGCCAGGGTCTCTAGATTGCAAAGAGTAGTTTGTGGAATTCTTCAACCTATGTGATTATGTGAGCTAATATCTCATAAAAACAAAAAAGAACCAAATATTATATGTCTTTTCCGTTGGTTCTATTTCTCTGAAATACTAATATATTTGTCCATTATCAAAATTCAAAAAAAAAAAAAACTATATAGACCATGACTAAACCCTGGATACCCAAGGGCAGATCTCAAGTAGTACCCTCTTCACTTTTTTGTTTATTATAATCATTTTCTACTGATGCCATAAAGAATGATCATAAACTTAATGGTTTAAACACACACACACACACACAATGATTATCTTATAGCTTTGTAGGTTAGACATACAATGCAGGTCTCACTGGGCTATAATCACAGTATTGTCAGAAATGTTCCTTTCTAGAGTTTTTAAAGGAAGATTCATCCCCTTGCCTTTTCTAGATTTGAAATGCCTCTGCATTCTTTGATTTGTGCCTCTTTGCCTTCTTTAAAGCCAGGAACAATGAGGGGAATTCTGACAATGTAAACTATATGCTCCTGCTTCTTTCAACACATCTCTTCCTCTGACTATAGCCAGGAAAGTTTCTCTAACTTTTAAGGATTTGTATGTTTTGCTTTGGCTCACCAGAATGATCCAGCTAAACTGCCTCATCTCAAGTTCAATTCTAATCACATCTGCAAAGTCCTTTTAACCATGTAAGTAACAAATTCCAGGTGATTTCAGATTTTGGGGATTAGAGCATGGATATCTTTAAGGGGACATCATTCTGCCTACCACATTTACAAATTCATTAACTTGTAATTTGGTGAAATTTTGAATTAAATTAATAAATGGATTACTAAACATAGCTATTTCAATGACAGAATGTTTTATGGACTATAATAATGATCCTCATGACTATCACAATCATCATCATCATCGTCTACACTTAATAAGAGTTTACAAAAGTCAGTAGTTTTGAAACTAGGAAAGTAGTTTTGAAACAGAAAGTAGCATTATCATTTCCATTTTACAGATGATACAACAGTAGCATGGAAAGGTGGCTAAGTAACTTGCCAAGATAATGCATGATTATCACACAAATACTCATTTTGGATAAGATATTAGGTCTCTAAAGAATATACAAGATAAGCCTTTAAAGATAAACAATAAAGTCAGCCCATTTTGGATTAGAAGAAAACATGGCACAGGGATGATTTTCTATTCTGCTTTTGTTCCACAATGATACAAATATGTTCAAGTTTTTGACATCTCTTAACCCTGCTACTCTTTCCTTCATCTCAAATAAAGAGAAGTGCAAGTACAATAATAGGTCTTTTTTTTTTAAAAGATTTTATTTATTTATTCAAGAGAGAGAGACACACACACAGAGAGAGAGAGAGAGAGAGAGAGAGAGAGAGAGAGAGGCAGAAACACAGGCAGAGGGAGAAGAAGGCTCAATGCAGGGAACCCAACATGGGACTCGATCCCAGGTCTCCAGGGTCATGCCCTGGGCTGAAGGCAGCACCAAACCGCTGAGCCACCCAGGCTGCCCCAAGAATATCTCTTAAGCAAGAATTGCTCATAAATAGGATCCATGGCAGGGAGTCTCAAACATTTCTGGCATAGCCAAGATTTATCCTATAAAAATCAAAATCATTATTGCAACTATAATTTGGCAGCCCATCCTACTCAGTTCCTGAAGTTATGTATTCAAACTTGTATTAATAAAATAAAATTATACATTTAGAATTATTAAAATTATGATCTAAGTGGACAAGACTATTTACTGAAGTCAAATTCATGTTTACATCAAATTTAGATGCTGGTCCTACTATTTGGCCAAATTCTGTTTTATGGATTCAGTTTCAGCTTCAGCCCATTTAAAAAGCTAATCTCTCTCATTTCTGTCATTGCTGAAATGTGTTTGAACAAAGATTATAGGGTAATGTTCATATCTACTCATTATAACAGTAATGGCAAGAAGACTTTTTTTGAACATGATAATATCTAAATATTCATTTTCAAGTAAAGTAATAAGCATCTTAAATATAATGGAGAGTAAAAAACATCTCATTTTATCGTGTGCTTGGAATTTTCATCAACTATATTACAAATATATTTTATTGCACATTTAAAATGTTGCACTGAAGGGCAGCCCGGGTGGCTCAGCGGTTTAGCGCCGCCTTCGGCCCAGGGCATGATCCTGGAGACCCGGGATCAAGTCCCACGTCGGGATCCCTGCATGGAGCCTGCTTCTCCCTTTGCTTGTGTCTCTGCCCCTCTCTCTGTGTGTCTCTCATGAATAAATAAATAAAGTCTTAAAAAGAAAAAGGAATCCACTAGGATACGGGGGGTGGAGAGAGTTGCTGTGACTTCGGCAGGTAAAGGAATCCACGAGGATACGGGGGGTGGAGAGAGGTGCTGTGACTCCAGCTGGTGGGTCGGGTGATGGGACAGAAGGTTCGTGAGTATACGAGAGCCATAAACCGCTGACATTCCTCTTTGACCGGTCAAAAAAGCAGTGTATTTCACATGTGGAGCTGCAGCAAGCATTTAAAGTAGATAAAAACACGTTTATTTCAGCATGTGTGCAAAATCCAAATTTGTAGAAAAAAACAAAATAAAATAAAATAAAATAAAATGTTGCACTGAAAATAATTATTAAATTAAAAATTACTTAACGTAAAATATATTAGTACTTTCATAATAAATAACACTTAATATTAACAAAATATAATAACTATACATTTAAGAAGACAGTATTTGAATCAAATATATTAATAATATTTTAAATGATTGTATAAAACAGAATAATGTAGATTGTATTATAATTCTAGTCTTTGTAAAATTATTTGGAGTATTAAATTCAAAATATCAAATAATATAATCTCTTATAAATCTAGGTTTTCAGTTATTTTTTATTTACATAATAAATCTTTGAAGAAAAATGTCGTTTGAAGATATTTTATATCTTGTGAAGATGGATTTAAAGCAGACTGACAATAGGTTTCTTCAAAATTTTAAAAGAAAATTCATAAGAATGTGTTAATAACCTCTTCAATTTCAGCATGATTAAGAATATTAACAAGCTGAAGAAAAGAAGAAAGTATACTAAAAAAGTGAACTATGCTAAAAATTTTGCATTTCCTGATCAAACTTCAAAGCAACACACTTTTAAAGCACTGTTCAGAAAGAAAAATTCTCAGTGTTCAATATAGGGTCTTTACTTTAGTTCATTATTATTAGATGCAAAGGTAATCATCTTAATAATTTAGCTGTAACATCCACATCAGCAGTGCCCTGTACTGGTAAAAACAGTAAAAAAGAAACACGGCTTGCTCACTAATATATTTGAAGGTGAATACCAATGGATATTACATATGTTTATCACAGGAATAAACAGGAGATAGTAGTTAAATTGAGACTTGAAATTTGATTACTACACTGTAATTTATTCGTAGCAATTAAAATGGATAACATTTCAAATTTTTCCTCAGTCCCCTCAGTTACCATTGCCTTGTGTTTTGGTGTTTAGCCATTTCTACAAATAATAGACTACTCAAGGCAAACTAGACTCTTATTTGTATGCAGCTATCCAATTTTCTTTGAAACATTAAAGTGACTTTTCTCCATGGAGGCCTCCTTTGAAGCAAGGTAGAGTAAAGGATGTAGCTGAAAAGAAAGGACAGACTGTAACCAAGAATGGTCTATTTATTATTATGAATTATTTACAATGACCAGGAAAAGTTCAGCATGATTAATACTAAGTTATAAAAAAAAAAGAATAGAAAAGAAATATTACTAGATATTAGCAGTTATTTCCTGGATGTCATACTTCTCTGGATATACTTCCTCTATTTCTTATAGTACTTGTTAAAGTCCTCTTACATCATTTAAACACTACATTCTTTGTGAAAATCTATAAATTCAATTGCTAACACTAATTCCTGTCATGAATATCAATAATTACAAAGTTTGTTACTGTCCATTTTCAGCAATTTGGTAAGGAGATGGAAATTCATATACATACTCAGTAAAGTACAAGTTGAACAGCCTTTGGCAATATAATTAAAAATAATATATTTTGGTCCACCATTCTACTTCCAGGGAGGTATTATGCAGTGACAAACAATGTAGAGACAAATACATGAAGAGTTTCATTGCAATAGAACAAAGTAAAATAAGGGTTAGATATATAATTAAAAGTGCATTTAAAGGAAACCCATCAAAAATCCTGATTTGATGAGACACATGAACTCTGATATTTATAGCAGTGTTACCAACAACAGCCAAATTATGGAAAAAGCCCAAATATTCATCCACTTATGGATGGATACAGAAGTTGTGGTGTGTATATAATATACATTATTCAGCTATCAAAAATAATGAAATCTTGCCATTTGCAATAACGTGGATGGAGCTACAGTGTATTATCCTAAGTGAAATAAGTCAGACAGAGAAAGTTAGGTACCATATGATTTCACTCTTATGTGGAATTTGAGAAATGAAAACAGATGAACATAGGGAGAAAAACAAAAGAGAAACAGAAAACAGAAACCAGAAACAGACGAGAAACCAACCAGAAAACAGACTCTTACCTATAGAGAACAAAATGTTTTCTATAGAGAACAAAATGAGGGTTGTTCAGGGGAGGTAAGCAGAAAATGGGTTAAATGTGTGATGGCTTTTTCTCTAGCTCATATATGTGTAAGGTTAGCAGGGAAATACAAATCAAAACCACAATGAGATACCACCTCACATCAGTGAGAATGGGGAAAATTAACAAGGCAGGAAACAACAAATGTTGGAGAGGATGTGGAGAAAAGGGAACCCTCTTACACTGTTGGTGGGAATGTGACCTGGTGCAGCCACTCTGGAAAACTGTGTGGAGGTTCCCCAAAGAGTTAAAAATAGACCTGCCTTACGACCCAGCAATTGCACTTTTGGGGATTTACCCCAAAGATATTGATGCAATGAAACACCGGGACACCTGCACCCCGATGTTTATAGCAGCAATGTCCACAATAGCCAAACTGTGGAAGGAGCCTCGGTGTCCATCGAAAGATGAATGGATAAAGAAGATGTGGTCTATGTATACAATGGAATATTACTCAGCCATTAGGAACGACAAATACCCACCATTTGCTTCAACCTGGATGGAACTGGAGGGTATTATGTTGAGTGAAATAAGTCAATCGGAGAAGGACAAACATTATATGTTCTCATTCATTTGGGGAATATAAATAATAGTAAAAGGGAATATAAGGGAAGGGAGAAGAAATGTGTGGTAAATATTAGAAAGGGAGACAGAACATAAAGACTCCTAACTCTGGGAAACGAACTAGGGGTGGTGGAAGGGGAGGAGGGTGGGGGGTGGGGGTGACTGGGTGACGGGCACTGGGGGTTATTCTGTATGTTGGTAAATTGAACACCAATAAAAAATAAATTTATTAAAAAAAATGTGTGATGGGTGTTAAGGAGGGCACTTGCTATGAACACAGTAATATATGTAAGTGCTGAATCACTAAACTCCACTCCTGAAACTAATATTTCACTATTGTTAACTAACTGGAATTTAAATAAAAACTTGAAATTACAAAAAAAGTAAAAAATAAAATAATATAAAATATATAGATATATATATAAAATTTATAAATATAAATAATATAAAAATATAAATTTTGTTTTTATATAAACAAAAACAGCTTATGTTACCATACATTATACCATTTCTATAAATTCACACACACACACACACACACACACACACACACACATGAGATAGAGCCTTGAAAGATTTTTATTGATATTTTTAATTTTTATACAATGGACTATTTGCATTAATGATACTCTTCTCTGTAATTTTCCTCCCTTTTGAGTACTTTTCATTTTAGGAAAAAAAATCCAATCCCAGATATATTTATTATTATTTAAATTCCCTTGTTAATTAATAAAGGTAAACATTTAAAAATATTTATTTATTCATGAGAGACACAGAGAGAAGCAGAGACAAAGGCAGGGTGGGAAGCAGGCTCCATGTGTGGGACTCGATCCCAGGACTCCAATATCATGTGCTGAGCAGAAGGCAGACACTTAACCACTGAGCCACCCAGGCATCCCAAAGTAAACGTTTTAAAATATATTGTTAACATATGTATTTCCTGGTACACGTTCTTTGCTCATTTTCCTTTTGATTTTATCTATTATATTAATGAATCATAAACATCCTTTTTATATTAAAGATGTCAAAGCTTTATGTCAATATTGTAAAAAATGTTATAAGGTTTTTATTCGTTCAATATTTGCTAATGCAGGTCTTACAAACTGAAAATATAAATACACATACTTTCAATCTTCTTTCTTCTTTCAGATTTTTAAATTTTTTTTTATTTTTAAAAATTTATTTTTTATTTAAATATTTTATTTATTTATTTTTAGAGATTTTATTTATTTGAGAGAGATTGAAAGAAAGCATGAGCATGAATGGGGGAGAGACAGAGGGCCAAGCAATCTTCCTGCTGAGTTGAGAACTGAATGTGGGATTCAATTCCGGGACCCTGAGATCATGACCTGAGCCAGTCAGATGCTTAACCAACTGAACCACTCAGGTGCCCCTATTAATTTCTTTCTTCAAAGATTTTTACTTCATGAAATATATGGAAAGGTTCCATTCATCTTATTTTTCTTTTGTAATTTACTTGTATTTTTTTGAATAGGATGTTTAGAAATTTACTTATAAATATATAAGGATATCAATTTTTATTAAGGAATAGGTAAATCTATGTAGTATATTATATAAAATAAATACGCCTTGTCAATGTAGGCTTATCCTTGATTTTCAAAAGGTTCCATCTTGGTAAGAGATGTTAATAATGTGAGAGGCTATACATGTATGTTGGCAGGAGATATATAGAAAATCTCTGTACCTTTCTCTCTTTTCTGGGTTCTTAAAACCCAGAACTTCTCTAAAAAAGTTAAGAAAACAAAAAAAAGAAAGGAATACTGCAGAATAATTATTGGAGATGGTACCATGCTCTAGTCAAGTAAACTAGGACTCCATGTACTTTCTGGCATTAAATAAATATGCAGCCTTGAGTGAACTGGTCTTTCTCCATTGTCTCTACATGAAGAAGATGAATACTTAAGATTCAAGATTTCAGTGACATCCTTAAAATTATAGTATAAAAATAATAATAATTATTGTAAGTTTTCTATTTTACAGAGATTTCTATTACTATCCTATTCTTTGATCTCAAAAATCATTTAGAGACATATAATATTGTCTTCTCTAATTTATATACAGGAAATTGAAACCTAAGTAAGTCGAATTAATTGCCCACAGTTACATCAAGTAAAAGCAGAGAGAGAAATTGAACTATATCCTAAGACCTAAATCGAACACCCCAGAGAAAGTTTATTAAACTAATCACGCGGGGAAGTTAAATTCACGAGGCTGTGTCTCAGTTTTAAAGCATGAACAAATAATTCAGCATAATGATACTAGATGCCCTGTTCATGCTAAGCTTGTTTTATTTGGAGGAGCATGTACATTACCCCTTCTATGACCTGAGAAGAATGTGGAAAGCTTTTTCTTTTGAATTATCTTTTGGCAAGAGAAGACTGTTCCAAGGACAGAACCTGTAATTATCTACAGCTTAAGTTAATACTTCAACAAATAGTTCTCTGGAGGGTGTTTTTTTACTATTACTGCATTACCCAGGGAATCATTACTGATCCCATTTGCCTTATTTATAACCACTGAAATGTCAAGTTAATCTGGTAGGTCTAAGTCATCCCTAGATAACTAAATAAGTGAAAATTAGAAAGTTTGGGGTTTTTGCTATACTAGAAAATGAATAGTCTTATCACGATATGTTTGGGAAAAATAGAACATTAATTATGCTCCTATATATGCAGCATATATTTTTCACTTATAAAAAGTAGTTGTGATGGTAAGGCATTTAGTTCTTCATATGAATCAAATGATGGAAAATTGAATGGTACAACAGTCAACTGGAATAATAAGAAACCATCTATACAGTAAGGCCAAATTAATTGGAAAATAAAAAAAAGACACATAAGGCAAATTTTCTCTATCATTCACCATATGTGTTTTGTCAAGCCAGATAACTCTCTTGGCTGCTTTTCCATTCACAGCCTAAATGTGGTCATTCCTTAAGTATTTGTGTTCAGACTTCATTACACTTTACAAGTTTTCTTTGAAAAGCCTCATCCATATAGTTTTCAGCTATCACTTTATTTTGACGTTGCCTTCTTTTTGTGCTAAATGTGCATAGACTGGTCCTCTCAGATCCCAACACTGGTATCACACTGGATACTGAACAAATAAACTTATAGTTTTAATTAAGAAATTTCTAAAATTTTGGCTTATAAGACAAATATTTATTAAATATGTAGTAAATGATAGTAAAATGGAACCAGGTCTCACTTCTTGTTGCTTATGTTTAAACCCTGGTTTCCCGAACTAGGGGTGGTAGAAAGGGAGGTGGGCGGGGGGTGGGAGTGACTGGGTGATGGGCACTGAGGAGAGCACTTGATGGGATGAGCACTGGGTGTTATTCTATATTCTATATGTTGGCAAATTGAACACCAATAAAAAATAAATTATAAAAAAAAACCCCTGGTTTCCTTGGCAAGTGAAGAAATGAACATCTCTGTGTCTAAGATTACACATATGTAAAATGGCAATAAAGATGATGTAAATAAAGCAACAATACATATGCAACACTCAGTGCCTGAGAACTTATTCAACACTCCATAAATCTTTAGCTATTATAATTGTTAAATATATGTATAATCCTGACTATATCTCTACAAGATAGATACGATCATCCCTATTTTCAGTATGAAGTCACTGAAATTCAGAGTGGTTTCGTTATTTGTTCCAGTAACTAAGACATGAAGTGGCCAATCCAGGATTGGGTGTATGTGACTCATATATTTTATTTTGTCTCCCTACTTCTGTAACTTCCTGAATTCTCCTCTACTATGTAATATATCACAATATACATTCATTGGACCATTTCTCTTAATTCCCCTCTCTTCTTTATTCCTCACAAAGTCTTATTTTCCTGTTCTCTGTGTTTTTTTTCTTTTCATCCATCTGACAGACTTATTAGCTATTAGTTTCCTTCCTTATTCTCCTTATTCTCTAATCAATTGTCCCAGAGGAGTATTATGGCCAAGAAGAAAATGGAAAGGTGATCTGAGAATGATCTGCAAACAAATCTTCCTAAAATAACCCTTATCCACCATGTTTCCTCTGTTTGTCTACTTCCCCACAGTTTGCTACCCCTAAAAGCATAAATCACTTTTCTTTTGTTTTGTCAATCCTCAGCAAAGAAGCAGACTCCTTGCTGAGCAGGAAGGCCAACATGGGTCTCAATCCCAAGACCCTGGCATCATGACCTGAGCCACCCAAGTTTCCCTCTACTTTTTTCCTAAGCCAAGTAATATTTGATTGGATATAAATCTTAACTTTTTAGGTTATAATTACTTTAGAGGAATATTCCTCTAAACGTTGAGATTTATTCTGGGACAAACCTAAGGAATGTAAAATACGTTTGATCCTTTCAATTTTTTTTTTTGACTTGTTGGAGCAGTGCTCATTCTAGGATCAATTATTATCCACTTCTGAAGTAGGAGCTTCCTCCTATAATGCCTCATGGACTATGAGTTTTCCTAATCTAAACACTAGGAATAGCCCTAGTGTGACCACTAGGAATTGTTACGTCTAATCCTTTCAGGGGTCTTTCTCAGACTCTGGTACATGCATGCACTCATCAGTATTCAACTGAATTCCCATATGGGACCTTGTACAGAATCCCAGATGTCTGTCTTTGTGCTGTTCTCTCTTCTTTGGTACCCTTTCCGTTAACTCTAGTCCTCTCTGTCACCAGGCAATCAACTCCTCCTCAACACAAGGATCCTGTCTGACTCCACCCCACCTATCCAGCCCTGAATTTCAATCTAGAAATAATCTTAAAGTGGTTGGCAAATCCTACATCTTATATCATTTCTCATCTTCTGGAGATTACTGTTCTTCATTGATGTGCAGTGTTCTGCATAACATTGATTCATTTTTTTGTTGTTGTTTCAAGTGAAATGGTAAATCCTATTACTATTTCTCCATCTTTACCAGAAATGGAAGACTCTATTACTTTTGAGGTAATAATATGGTAAGGAAGGAAATTTTTGAAATATCCACTTGTACCTTTCTAGTAGAGTATCCCTCATCCCATGGTTCAGTGAACTAATGTAATTCTATCTCTTGTTCAGTATGTAATCTGGATATATATCAGGAACTAGATAAACACAGAGCAAGTCTCTGAACACAGTGTCCAGCAAGAGAAAAACTCAGGCCAAAGTAACATTTTACTTGACTTCCACTTGCCCTTACTCAGGCCTATGGACTTCAGCGAGACTTTGAATCCTCTAAAATTGTCATGAAATCAGAGCAAATATCTTATAATGCCTGAAAACCCTGCCTATATTTCTTTATTCTATTGTACTATATTTGACTATGCTTTATTATGAAATTTAGAAAAAAATAGAAATAAGGATTATGGAGAATTTAAGTATGCCATATAAAAAATTTTCTACTATGAACTTTAGTGTAATGGCTGTTTAACTCTTAGATGAAATAACTTAAGACTTTTATCATTAGGTATTTTTCATAACCATCTTAAATTGACATTAGTTTCTCCTAGAAAAATTACTCAAATAATATTCTTATTATCTTGTGTATCAAAATTCTGTAATTTGAGTGACTCCAAGTACCACTCCATAGTTTCATTTATGTTTTATTCATTTAGTTATTATTTTTTTTCCTCCTTAACAAATATTTTTATTTGCCTACTATGTATCAGGAGCTGATATAATTCCTTCATACTCAGAGATGAACAAGATAACCTGGGTTCTATCTTTGTGACACAAACTAGTGATATTTAGTTTATCAAGATTGATCAATTTTATGAAAATATTATGTGACAGATTCTCATATATAGTATAGATATCCTTATATTTATTTTATGCCTTCCTACTACAGCATTATGTCCTTGAAGATAAGGAGTATGGCATAATCATGTCTCTATAAAGTATACTTCACAATATAAGTATGTACATAGTAGTTCTTGAATTTGCTTGATGGATTTTAGTTTTGAGATTTGCTGGATTCCTTGGAAACACTACATTTTCTTAATATAAATCAACAGACCCACCCACCCATACACCCTCCTCCCAACTACTCACCTAGGAAGTTACACTCAAATGATAAGAAGTAATTTTTCCCCAATATAGATGAGAAAATATGCATTTGATAATAATATTACAATCTACTATTTAAACATACAGAGGACAAAATGTGAAAAGCTAAACATTTTATGATAAATATTATTTTATAAGGAAACATGGAAGTTCACTACTAGAAAATATAAATGCTAAAAGAAATTTCATACTTTGAATTCTATAACACCAAATTCAATTTCAATTATATAACTCTCCTTTATATATAAATATATATAATATATATATATTTGGTTATCTGTGATCTCCATATATATTTATATATATATATCCTCAAAACCTATAAGAATCATGTTTAAAATATCATGGCTTAGTTTGAGTGTTTTAGCAGATGATCTACAATATTCATAGCTGATTTAATTAGTTATTTCCTTCTAATGACTGTATAATTAAATCATAATGGGAAATGTAGGCTTATGCATATTCATAGAGAATTTGTTACAACAAACAAACCATAATTAACTACAAACCCAAAATACATTTTAATTTATATAAAGTTTTCTTCCATACAATTTATTTTTGTTTATTAAAAAAATCAAAGTAATAAATACTCACTTCTCAATCTAATGGGCCACATAATGGAAATTCTGTTTTTTGTTTTATTCTACATTTATTTAGACTGTGATCTTTTAGTTGATTAATTAATATAATTGCCTGCCAGCATTATTATATTTATTAGAATAACAGTACAGAAAAAACTATCACATTGCCACATAAAGGGCAAATATTTTGTTGTTCTTGAGTAAAAAAATATTAATATAAGTATACATATGTAATTCATACTTGACAAAATAGTTTAGATTCTAAAATCTAAAACATTTTCTATCACCTGACAATTTGTTAACCAGTATTAACAGCAAATTTTCTTTGTCCCCACAGAGCATCAATTACAGTATCCATAATATGCATATTTGAAATTCAAGCAATATAATTGAATAAACAATTGAACTGAATAATAACTGTGTTTCTATACACACTTATTTATAATTTAAACAAATGCAAATAAAGATGATAATCTCATTTCCTTATTTTTTTTGTAGAGATAGAAAATACACATTTTTAAAAATGTTATTAATCATCAATCCATATGTTAGGAACTATAAATCAGATTTTCCCATACTGGTACATGAATGTCCTAGAAATCCGATGGTACTAGAAATGGAAAGTGGATAATGTAAATAGTTTCTATGGGTTTCTTAACCTCAAAGGTAGTGCAAATCTGCATTAGATTAAGTTAATCTACAGAGACTAAAACACACATGCACACATACACTTTCTCTCTCTATGTGATGGTATGAAATATTCCATGATTTCAAATATCTGAAATGTTCACCAAATATAGTGGTTTATCAGAACAGAATAATAAGTTTTGTTATCTGTGATCTCCATATTTTTATGTAATTCATTTCAATCAATATCTCTGGAGCACTTTTATCCCCATTAGAAGAAAAACTGAAAAGGAAGAAAGGAAAAAAAATCACAAAAAAAGCAGAAACACAATTCCAGAATTATTAATTCATTCATTTACTCACTCATTTAACAGACATACAGTTCATGAGATATTTTGGCCTAAAAAGATTTTTCTAAAATTTAGCCAAAATGAAACCAATTAACTTTTACTCTTCTTTAGAGAAAGATGATGGTCTCTGCTTGAACCCAGGACTCTCTATTACAGAAGCTTGAATAAAAGCTAATCTAGCAATCTGAACTCCTATGTTATGGAAACAGTATTATTAGGAGGCAGCTTAATTTCCCAAATTGTTTGGAACATTTAAGGATTAAGCCCCAGGCACAGACATGTTTCACTAAATTCACTCCTCGGAGTCACAGCTCCCTTGAGGAGCGCTGGTAATGAATGGATCTTCTAATTAGACTTTAACAGTGTCAGCTGGGGGAAACTGCTTAGTGTAATAAAACTACAGACATAATTGGCCAAGAGAGGAATGGCAATCTTTAGAAATATTAGGTAAAATCAATTGAATTAATTTTTTTTAAAAAAGAAACTATTTTCTTAGGGGAATCAACAGATAAAAACAATGATTTTCTCAGTGATTAAAGAAGACAAGTTACCAGGATTCATAATATATACATGCTATAACATTGAGTTTAGTACTTTGAAGTGTATTGATCTATCTGTATGTTGACTATGGTTTTCAGCAAGATATACAGAATGGGCTAGGATCAAAGAAGCAATGCCATAATAGTTATAGAAATAAACAGGGTCACTCTGAAGTAGAAAAGATTAAAATGTGTAAGGTGGTAGATAGATTAGACAAAAAAATGAAATGATAGATAAAAATATGGATCTGTATAGAATGTGATATTTCAGTTGGTTTTGTAAAGATGAGTGGCTCTCCAATAGGTAGAAACATATAAAGGTTTACTCTAAGCAAAGGGAAGAATGAATACAATGTGTTTCATAGATTTGGGAATCAGCCTATAGTAGTTGATCTGTAGGCTTTATGAATTCACTAGTAGAGGTTAAAGATGGAAAAGTTGAGTGGAGTCATCATAGAAAATTACTTCAACGTGAAACTTAATGTATTTGTGGCATTACTATGTAGGATTTTTGGTAAGTGTATTTAGCTATATTTACATAAAGGAAAACTCCATTTAAGTGGGCAGCTTGATGATTTTTTTAAAGGTTAACAAGTTTTATTGGATTTTGTAATTAGACATAACAATTTTTTTTAATTTATTGTCTCATTGGAAAACCAAATCTCTTAAGTTGAATGTGGTGCGAAAAACTAATGAAAACTTAGCATAGAAAATGATACATTCTATTTGAAAGATCATGCTTTTCTAGAAATATGAATAGCTTTTTGTGTAATTTGGAGAAAAAATATAAAATATATAACTTTATTCAGACTTTGGTCATATTGGATCTATCATCTATCTTTCTATCTATCTATCATCTATCTATCATCTATTTATCTATCTATCTGTATTTCACATGCAACATTATACTAGTATCAGGTGCACAATATAATGATTTAGCAATTGTGTATATTGGGGAATGACCACCACAGTAAGTCTACTTAACATTTGTCACTATACATAGTCCTGGATTTTTTTGCTTGTGATGAAAGTTTTCACAATTTCCCCCTTAGGAAGAAAGAGAAGGCAAAGGGAAAATTTAAAGAGAGTAATCGAGGAATTTCTTTTGGTAGAGATGATATTGGAGCATAAACAATATGAAAGATAAGGATCTGCACTAAAATTTGGATTAAGATCATTCCAAGCAAAGGGATCAACAAGTATAAATAAATATCTGGAGACAAGAATAAGCCTGTGTGTTTGGGAAACAAGACATGGGCTTGTGGCAGAGAGATTTTAGGGCTTTTGCAGGATATCAAGTCTGAGACGTATAAGGTGGACATGGACTACATTACATAGGTCCACGTAGGGTAGGGAATGGTGGTTGCCTGAGTTTTATTCTAAATATAATGAGATTTTAAATAATTAGAGATTTTGCAGCTGGATGCTATATTCTCTTATTTATGCATTTTAAGAGAGCACCCTGATGGTGTGTAGTTAATAGAATGGAGAGAGTTAAGTAAGGAAGCCAGCAAATTAGGAGGTCATTGCGGCACCCTTGGTCTCCTGCAAGACGCTTTCTTCATGTTTCCTTCTATCTTTTATGTGTGATTAGATACAACTTGGGTATGCATTCAAAGAAGTTGAAAGGCTTACAGGAATTTGGAAAAACAACTTTCACATTATTTCTAAAAGCAAAGGGATGAGACTATTTTTCTTCTGTTTTCCTTTTTATAAAGTAATTTCTCATTATAATACTGTCTTTTTTTAAGATTGAACAGAAAATGATGACGTAATTATGTTGACATATTCATACACTTAAAATGTAAACTTGGGACGCCTGGGTGGCTCAGCAGTTGAGCGTCTGCCTTTGGCCCAGGGCATGATCTGGGGATCTGGGATCCAGTCTCAGATCAGGCTCCTGGCAGGGAGCCTGCTTCTGCCTCGGCCTGTGTCTCTGCCTCTCTTTCTCTCTCTCTCTCTCTCTCTCTCTTTCTGTCTCTCATGAATAATAAATAAAATCTTTAAAAAAAAAAGCCTTAATTTCCCTGAGAAATAAAGTGTGTTTTTCTAAGGGGGGGGGGGCATAGTGTAGTGGTTAATAAAGTGACATTTAAAATTAGAATTTAAAATTAGACGGATATGGGACGCCTGGGTGGCTCAGAGGTTGAGCCTCTGCTCAGGGTTCCCAGGTTTCCCTGATGGAGTCCTGCAATGGGTTCCCCCCAGGGAGCCTGCTTCTCCCTCTGTGTCTCTGCCTCGCTCTCTCTGTGTCTCTCATGAATAAATAAATAAAATCTTTAAAAAAAATAGAATTAGACAAATACGAGTCATGGATTCATCGTTATTAACAGGATGACTGTAGTCAAGTTATTAATATTTCTTACCCTCAATGCTTCCTATTTAGATGTGGAAAATACTGTATTCTGCCATTGGGAGGATGTGAGACTAAAGTTATATGCTCTATCTAAAGCTGGGTTTTTTGGGGCATCTGGGTGGTGCAGTTGCTTAAGTGGCTGACTCTTGGTTTTGGCTTAGCTCATGATCTTGGTAGTTGTGAGACTGACCCCTACATAGGGGTCTATACTCAGCAAGGTGCCTGCTTGGGATTCTCTCTCCCTCTTCCTTTGCCCCTCCCACTGGTGCAGGCTCTCTCTCTCTCAAATAAATAAATAAATATTAAAAACAAACAAACAGAAAAGCTGGGCATTTATCATTAAGGAACCAATACAAAATATAATAATTAAATATGAGCATCATAAAGCATAGGGTATGGGTGCTGCTTATGGTAGATATATGTAGCACCAGTAATATATATGGGATTTTAACTATTGTTTTTAATGAATAATATATAAGGTAGAAAATATAAATAATTTAAGGGACACCTGGATAGCTCAGTGCTTGAGGAACTGCCTTCCACTCAGGGTGTGATCACAGGATTTTGGGATAGAGTTCTGCATTGGGCTACCTCTGGGAGCTTCTCCCTCTTCTCCCTCTGCCTGTGTCTCTGCCTCTCTCTCTGTCTTTCATGAATAAATAAGTAAAATCTTTTAAATAAATACATAAATAGATAAATAAATAAATAATACATAATTTAGGAATATAGGAGGGATATTATATTGTTTTGATTTGTTTTTACTAAAAATCTTAATATTTAAATTATGGCAGAAGCTATAAACACATTGGCCATTTGCAATATAAATTTTATAAGCAGAATGCATGCTCATCCAAAGACTACTGGTTTGTAAGGTATTGTACATCCAAACAATGAAGCATTGTGTTCAGAAAAGAATGAAGATCTCATCTCTATTAACTAAAATGAAACAGTTTATAGGAAATACTTTTAAGTAAAGAAAAAATTGGGATGCAGAAGATAGATGATAGATAGATGATAGATGAAATGGTTTATCTTTTGTTTATGATGGATATATTTATAAATTATCTTCTCTGAAAGAGAAACATAGGATAAACCAGAAATCTATGAAAAAAGCCACCTTTTTTTATTAGATGGGTGACAAAAAAATAGAAGAGGTGGAGATCAGCAAATCTTCTCTGAGTATTATTTTGATTTTCAAACCTTGTAAATTTTATACATTTTCAAAATCAAAAGTAAGCACAAAAAGAAAACACTGGAACTAAAATTAAATTAAAATAACCACACAGAAACAAACAGAATTAACCCAGAAAACTTTATTTTTTTATTTTTATTTTTAAAGATTTTTTAAGTTTATTTATTCATGAGAGGCACAAAAAGAGGCAGAGACACAGAGAACATAGGCAGAGGGAAAAGCAAGTTCCCTGTGGGGAGCCTGATCCTGATTCCATCCCAGCACTCTGGGATCACGACCTGAGCCAAAGGCAGATGCTCAACCACTGAGCCACCTAGGTGCCCCAATTCAGAAAACTTTAAAACACATAATATTTACTGTGACATCCTTAACGGGGTATATTTAAAACCAAAACCTAATACAAAGAAAGTAGAACTTGTATTAATTGACTTGTTTCCAATAACGCTACTGATGTAGTAATTTGGTAACAATATGTGTATATTCAAAGACAGAAGAGAAGTAAACACAGAAATGTTCTAGGTATCCTCTCTGAAAAAAATGACATACAGATTTGGAATGAGGGTGGCTAAGAATGGTTATATCTGAATCGGAGGTATCAGTATAAGTTTATGATATTTTTACAAAGTTATTTCCTGGCTGTGTCCCCCTATTTGTCCTAGAAACAAAGGTCTCCAATACCATTGCAATTACCACACTTAGTTTTCATATCTTCATTTCTAAATAGTATTGCTAGGCAAAAAACATCAGGATATTGACACATATGGATTAGAGAAAGTAGAATGGGACCCTACGAGTATTTGTTATGATAGAAAATGAGAAGGTCCCAAAGAGCTTAAAAGACAAACCAAAAGAGCACAGTAGTCAGTTCAAAAGACCTTCCACTGAAAATATGAGACAATGTGAACATTGAAAAGAATAACTATAGTAATTAAATCAAAATAAATCCATTAATCCATAGCAACATGCTAATAAGAGGAAAAGAACCTAATTAGAGAATAATGACAGTTAATGTTTGGGGAAGCAATGGTAGAATAAGAAATTTACAATTTTATAGCCACTTATGCAATACTTTTTCCAGGCAATAATATAAGTGGATGAGGGAAGTATTTATGAAAAATTGTTTGAAAATAGGACAGACATCAGTTTCAAACATCTCCCAGATCACTTATTAGTTACCTTTACAAAATTATCTTTATAATGGAGAAATCTGGAGGACACCACCAACAAAGTGCTCAAGTTCAGCATCACCAATAATGAAATAACAGGGCTTTAGGGCTTCTTGATGTAATGTGATGGGATACACAAAGCAATACCCTTGAAGTGCCATCGACAGCAAAATTTAATCAACGTCTGTTCATGAAGAACTATAAGAGAAAGGTCAGATAGTTCATGAAGAACTATCAGAAGAAGGTATCAGAGAAATCCAGAATGGGGGATATTTTAGAAGATAAGTGGAATGAACTATGTAAAATGTCAATGTCATAAAAGAAACAAAATAAAGATGAGATAACCATTGCAGATTGAATGAGATTAAATACATTTAAAAACTAAATTCAATGCACATCCCTTGACCAAATCCTGAACTGAACACAAAGAAACATATCTAAACATTCTTTTTTTTTTTTAATTTATTTATGATAGTCACAGAGAGAGAGAGAGAGAGAGAGAGAGAGAGGCAGAGACACAGGCTGAGGAAGAAGCAGGCTCCATGCACCGGGAGCCCGACGTGGGATTCGATCCCGGGTCTCCAGGATCACGCCCTGGGCCAAAGGCAGGCGCCAAACCGTTGCGCCACCCAGGGATCCCCAAAGAAACATATCTAAAGGTTGTCGCTGATACAGTTGTGGAAGTTTAATTTGAACTCAATATTAGATGATACAGTGTCAAGATGACAATTATTGTGACAATTTTGATAATTATATAGGAGAACGTCCCTGTTTTCACAGTAATGTCATGAAGTCTACAATTTACTTTCAAATGGCTAAAATAACACACGTGAAGATTAAACTTTTCCTAATAAATTAGAGGACAAGGGAGGAAGGAAGGACAGATATTGGAATCTAATTTTGAATGATTATAGTTTTCAAAATTAAAGTGATATAGTTAGCCACTGTTCTTCAATGACTAAACCTAGGTTCTTTAGTGACAACTAGATACGGCTAAGATCTATATTCCTGAGAAATGTATAATCTCAGGCCTAATTATATTCAGACCGTATTGTCTTTGGTGTATTAAACAAACTTATTTAGAGGAAAATTATTATCTGCATTTAAAAATGTGTTTTAAGGGATTCCTCGGTGGCTCAGTGGTTTAGCCCCTGTCTTCCGCCCAGGGCATGATCCTGGAGTCCCGGGATCGAGTTCCACATTGGGCTCCCTGCATGGAGTCTGTTTCTCCCTTTGCCTATATCTCTGCCTCTCTCTCTCTCTGTGTGTCTCTAATGAATAAATAAATAAAATCTTTAAAAAATAAATAAAAATAAAAATGTGTTTTAAGCAATTGGCATACAATATTGCTATATGTATAATTGTATAAATATGCATAAAAAATAAAAGGATCAACTGTGTTTGATTTGCACAATGCTAAAATGAAGCTCTATCCATCTTTGAAGTGTCATTCCAATAAAAAGATATCTCTATGGTTTGTTTATAACTCTATGACTGGGTTTTATTTTATAGATGCACAGTTCTTTTTTGTAGCATCAGACATTATCTAACAACATAAAAATTCCCATTGGTGTCTTTCTTCATTTTGCAAAATGGTCAGAGTTCGTATCAGTGCTATGAGGAATTCAAACCTGACATTCCTCATAATTAATAAGTGAGCACTATAGATGTGGACTTACACGTTAGATGTTCATGTTGTTCATTGTTCCCAAGTTTTCAGGTAAGGGATTATGGCAATAGAAGCCAATGTGAAAAACACTATGGCAGATAAAAGGACAGGGCCCAACAGAAAAATGGATTGTTCGTATCTAACTTGCTTTTCAAGTAAAAAGAGTGCCCTGTTCTTTGAAAGATGATATATCTTCTTTCAGCTGTAAAATCAGAATGTAAGGGTAGTCGTCTTGATTCTAAGTCTTATCCTCTGGGTTTCCTGGAATAGTCTTTCCTATTTCTACTCTTCAGCTTGCTCATTCATAACATTACTGTCTCCAGGATGGGAGAATGCAATGAGATAAATGTCATAAAATATAAAGGCATAACACTGTGATTTACTCTTAATATATGTTAAAGTTTAGCAATGGTTATTGTATAAAGGAAAGTCAAACTATCAAGTTAATGATATAAACATTCCTGCCTCCCTATAAACTGGTTTTCTGGGTAATCTCATAGGTTTCTAGTTCCGCCTTCTGTGAATCTTATTTATCTCTTAGGCAGGATTTCTGGGGAGGTTAAAATTAGGCAGGAAAATCCCTAGAGATGGATTCTATGTTGTTTTTGGCCTGTACAGTTTGGAACCCACATCTTTCCTCAAAATCTATTATGAAATGTTATTTAAAGAACAGCTCTCTAATCCCTACTGCCCAAGCCATTTTCCAAAAAAGTGCTAAAACTTACAAAAAAGCAGATTCTCTGCGAATTTGGTATTTCAGATTGAAAATATCTGCTGAAGATAAACTATGAGAGAGAGAGTAAAGATCACTGGGTGTCCTTGACCTCTACAATCCTCTTAACATTTATGGTCATCTCAGTTTTTGGGAAAAAAAAGAAAAGTTAACCAAGAGTTCACTGCTGGGTATATGACTGCCTTAGAAAGAAATCTTTAAGAATCCACCCACTCCCTCTGCAGGGTAAACATTGTACTTAATATAGTAAGCTATTTGCAGACTGAACTTTTCACATTTAAGTGAGTTATTTTCCTTCATGTTACAACTTCTTGAAGGCAAGTACTATTGTCATATGAGGAAATCACTGCAAGATCCCTGAGGACATTTTCTGTGTCTGCTGATAACCCAAGAACAGGAGGCATCTAGCACAATGAAGAAAGAATCTCAATGTTCTGTCCTTAATTAGTTGAAAATTATATGCATTGAGAAGCTAAAAAATATTCAAAATTATTTATGAGTAAAGAGTAAAAAGGAAATATAAGTACTGTGTAACCAAACGAGGGACTTGATGTAATAATACGCTTCATATAATTTGATCATTGTATCTTCATGAACATTAGCTTGCAAATAAGTATAAAATCTGATAATGAGTTAGTTAGCTTTATACTTCATTACATAAGTCATATTTTTCATAAGGGGAAAAATGTTGAGTTTCTCCAAGGAGGAAATCTTCAATAACTTTATGGAAAATGACCAATCTCTGCCAATCACTTTCTATTTAGAAGCAGATTATCAAATCTAGGGTCCAATCACACTTAAGACACAGTATAAGTAATTATATTTCATATTTTATTCATATTTGATGTATATCTGTGAAATCTGTGGTGGATTTTGGGTGATGGCTAGACAATGGGAAGTTGTGAAATGATCTGGAAAGCTAAAGGTTATGTAATCTCTAAAGTCCTTTCTTTGAACACATAAAAACACATACATATATTTTTTTAATCATTTATGTTCTTTCATACTTTATACTGTCTCTTTAAAAATGTTATTTAATTAAACCTTTCTGATATATTTTGGATGATAAAATTATTTTCAAGTAACACTTAAATATAGTATGCAACTGAGTCATATTTTAGAGACTCCAGGAGGATGTGTTTACCCATATGTCATTTGTGATAAGACAAACTCAGAAAGTAAATGCTTTCTGAAAAAAAATGTCACCATTGCTTCTTTTGAGTAAATGTATTAGCCAGTTGGCTGGAACACTATATTTTCCTGTTATAAAACAAAACAAAACCCCCAAAACCCTACTATTTTCTTTTGGAGAGTTAGCAACAAAGCAGAACCATAGAAGTGAATACTTCACCTTGATTGATGGTTCTTCATTATTTCTTCTGAGACACAGAAGACAAGAGACAGAGAGTCTAGATAGTTTTGAACCTTAAAAGACCTAGTACAAGTCTGTAACAATACAACATTTGGAATGTGGTTTGTGCTTAATCAAAGGAGAGCATGAATGACTTTGAAAATGCAGACTAACAATATACATTGAGGTATACAACATAAAAGTTTTTAATAATTAATAGATTTCTGGTCCCAAAGCAATGTTCTAGAGAACTAGAAGTAGAGGTGATTTAAAAAGAAACAATGAACAGAATTTGTATTATATTGAATTTGCTAAAATTTATCAAATCTCATTAAAATGTAAGTTCCATAGAGCAGTGATTTCCATCTAATATTGATTGATGTTTTCTACTTAGCTAGATCATTGTTAATAAATAAATGTTGGATTAATGAGTAAAGTATACAAGAAATGACAATGAATGGAACTACCATAATGTTACTAAGCAAGCAATAATCAATGTAGGCTGAAAAAAATACAAAAGAAAGCCTTAGAAAAATGAGGTTTGAACTGGATCTTAAAAGATAGTTACAGGGGGAGAAAAAGATGTATTTGAGTCAAGAGTTGAAGCAAAGGAATAGAAATTTGGTGAACAGTGATTGAGTCATACTTATGGAGTGAATATGCTTTATAAAAGAATATATCCTTCTATCACTGGGTAAAACTTTGGAATGGGACATGGCCAAGAAAACTGGGAATGGAGAGACTAGATGCCCATTCTCATTGGCTTGCTGCTTCTTCTCCACTCCTTTAATAGACGCTGGCTTTCTGCTGATTAGGATCCATGGATGTGTGTCTGGATATCATTTCAAAAAGCCTATGCAAATTTGGTTTGAGAAGCTTCAGAAATCACTACGTTTCTCCATTAAACCAAGAGTGTCACACTGCTAATTCTGGAACCAGGCAAATATCAAGTTGAAGTGATGGCAGTTAATTGTTATTGATTAGTGTGTAACAGCATTAGTGAATTCCAGAGGGTCTGGCCATTAGTGAAGTATAAAATGATCCAGCAACAACTTCAATCGGTTTTAGATTAAAAGGAATAAAAACTCACAGGAAGCCAATGAGATTTAAGATGCTTGGGAGAATTTAAGCTCTTCTCTTGACTAGGTCTAACAACCCCAGAGGAAAGAGATTAGTGAATCTATGTAAGTTGGAAACATGACAGTGGCTATAAAAGGCCCAAATCATTCATAGTCTGAGCCAGTGATTCTCAAAAATTTTTGGTAGTGAAAGAAATTACCTCTATCTATATGCTGTTCTATGTGGTATTCACGAGCCACATTTGGCTAGTGAGTACTTGAAATGTAGTTAGTGTGACTGAGGAACTAAGTTTTATATTTGCTGTAGCTTGAATCGATTAAATCATTTTAGTGTCTAGTGGCTATCATTTTGGATAACACAAATATGAAGATTTTCCTTAACAACAACAGCAATTGGAAATTTCCAACAATTTCCAGCAATTTCCAACAATTGGAAATTTTTATACAGCTGGCTGTATCAGTCAGGATAGGCTAGATAATGCTAAAATAACAACAACAACAATAAATCACAGAACCCCACAGGTTTATAACAACAAAGATTTATATCTCTTCTTCACACTGAATATTCCATATTGGATTCAAGCTGGGACTAAGGCCACAGAGGAAACTTTGTAACATTGTTGGTTGTCCTTGTAGAATAAAAGGGGAACTTGTAAAACTACAGTATACTGGTTCTTAAGATTTCTGGTTATTACTGACACACTTCACTTCTCATAGATAGATGGATAGATAAATCTCATATATAGATACATCATACATATCTCCATTTCCTTTAGTCGGTCACATGACCACTTGAGTCCCACATAACAGGGATGTATACTTCCCTCAGAGAGCCAATGAATATAAGTGAACAACAATTTTATCTATCACAGCGGCCTAAAAGGAAACAGATATTTTTTTTGAATTAATGAATGAGTCTTTCCTAGCAAGGTTTTTTTTTTTGGGGGGGGGGTTATTTATTTATCAAAGAGAGAAAGAGAGAGAGAGAGAGAATGAGAGAGATGAAAGAGACTACAAGCAAGGGGCAGGCAGAAAGAGAAACAGACTCCATCCTGATCCCCTCTAAGCAGGGAGCAGGACATGGGGCTCAATCCCAGGACCCCAGGATCATGCCTAGGACCCCGGGATCATGACCTTAGCTGAAGGCAGATGCTTAACCTACTAAGCCACCTAGATGTCCCCTTTCCTAGCAAGTTCTATGTGTCCTGACTAGAACTTGATGTTGGAACTCATCCATTGGAAGTACCCATATAGCAGTAAAACACAGCACACTGTAGTCTTTTCCAGTATCATCCTTTCCTGGTTCTTCACACAGCCACACCTCGTTCACTATTCCCTTCTTAGTTTAAATATCACCTTCTCAGAGGGAATTCTCCAATATTATAGTTTAAATTAGTAGACCTTGACGCTTCTTTGTATAATACATGTAAGTGATCATCTAAAGTGAATATATCTTAATTTATTCTCTGCATTTAATGGGAATAAGGAGTGATAGCAGGAGTCACATCCAGACAGGCCCTTTTTTTAACGTTCCCTAGAGCCCCTTGGACATGAGTTTTATTTCCTTGTATTCATTGTGAGCTCCCTGAAGGCAAATTAAAAAATTAATTCATTCCTACTTTTCTGGCCCAGTAAATAGGTTGAATGTCTGAATGCATGGTGGTATAAAAATATATAATCTATGCAATGTTCATCCTAAATTTTAGAAATATTAAACTAAATAAGCATTTAGAGAATTATAAATTGTTAAAAAGAATCTTTGAAAACAGAAGATGGTAAAAATGTAATATTCCTTTACAAAGCAACCAATGAGACACAGTAAAATGATACTTTATTTTTAGAAATAAAAAAAAAATCTATTGTCCAAAGTTACATCTTGATAATTGAAAAGAAAAGGTCAAAGACATATAATAATACCAAAAATTTTAATAATTCTGTTTCAAGGCAATTAGATAATTATTTACTAAATTCCCAAATAATTATTTTAAAGATCTATTATTTTCATTCACTTGGAAATTTGGATTAATAAGAAGTTTTCTGGACCACAATTACTCCATATAAGTCAGTTTGGTACAACCAGTGTGAATGAATCAACTAATCTCTGATTTTATTTTCACTTAAGTACCTGAGTCATTGCCCTAATCACCGACATGTTAAGCCTTTGATAAACCCTATCATAATCAATATATAGCTAGTCTACCTTCTGGTTATAGGTATCACCTGCCTCTGTCTATCTTCCCATTGACCCTTTGAGCCTGAGTCATTTTCTCTTTCTGTATGAATAAATGGAGTAAAGTCTGATCAGTTTTTCTCTGAGCTTTTACTTATCCATTGAAAACTTTTGGACTCTGTCAGATTAATGATCCTAATATACGATGTTTACTAAGTTATCCCATATTCATACCCATTAGTATTATGTTTCATTCTAGCAGCAGGAAAGAAACAAGAAAAATAAGTAACTATACCAATTCTTAATGTATGAAAGATGAACATGATGATTTATTTCTGTGAGTACATTTAGAAGTTTATATTTATAACTTTTAATTAATATAGAGTCAGTGGATGACCATAAGAAAATTCCTTCAAAAACAGGAATTTTAATATGGGGATCTGGTATTCATGGTAGATTTCAGGGGATAAAAGACTTGAACCAGGAACCAGAATTACTATTATTATTATTATTATTAAGATTTTATTTATTTATTCATGAAAGACACAGAGAGGTAGAGATATAGGCAGAGGGAGAAGCAGGCTTCCTGTGGGGAGCCCAATGTGGGACTCAATCCCAGGACCTTGGGACCATGACCTGAGCCAAAAACAGAGACTCAACTGTTGAGTCACCCAAGTGCCCCAGAACCAGAATTATTTAACAAATGCTTCAAACTAGAACTTTTTTATTAGGCAATTATATACCAGGGTTAGAGATTTCTATAAGAGATACAGTCTCTACATCTACAATTTTTGAAGTCTAGAGGAAGAAATGAAAAATAACTAAATTAGTAATGAAACAAAAATAAATATTCAAGAGATTGAAATGACAGAAATGAACATGGTGATTTATGGAATTCTGGACTAGGAATATTTTCTAACGAAGTGATATTTAAACTGATACTTGAATTATTATGAGAATTTGCTAGCTATGCTGAGAACTTAGAGAGAGGGAGAGGTCTTCAAGCCTGAGGACAGTTCAGAGCAAAGAGTTGCCATCAGTCAAGCAGCAGGCACGTCTTCAGAGTGGAGCTGAGCCAAGCGGAAAGGAACTTAGTGAGTGGATCTTGTATGAGTTCAAACAAGTGGCAGACTCCAGATAACAATGCAAATTCTAAGGCTATATGCACAGAAGGCACATGATCAATCTGGTTTAACTGGATCGAGCTACTTTGATGAGAATGGGTTGATTAAAATGGGTAAAAGAAGCAGAGAGTGCTACTGGGAAAAGGTCAAGGGGTTAGTATCAACCTTGTCACTACCTGGGCATGAGATGGCTAAGTCATCAAATCTCTATAGGATTCAGCTTTCTCGTATATAAAACAGGGTATAAAAATATATTTTTATCAGCTTTCTATCACTCCTATAACAGATTACACAAACTTTATAGTTAAAAGTGCACAAAGTGTTACTGTACAGTTCAGAGATCTGAATTCTGACATGGATCTTACCAGACTAAAGCAAGGTGTCTGCAGGGCTGCATTCCTATGTGGAGGTTCTCAGGGAGGATCTATTATTTTGTTCATCTATGTTGTTGGCATAATTTGGTTTCTGTGGTTGTAAGAACTGAGGTCCCCATTCCTTTGCTGGCCACCAGCTAAGGACCATTCTCAGTTACTAGAAACTACCTGCATTCATTGTCTCACGACCCTCTTCTTCCATTTTCAAAGTCAGCCATGATGAAGTTCCTCTCATGTTTCAAATATATCCTGTGTTTTCTTCCATTGCCACATCTCTGTGACCCACTCTTCTGGCTTCCTCTTCTGTTTTTAAGGGAATATATAATTAAACTGGGCCAACCCAGATAAACCAGGAAATCTCCCAAATTTGCAACTGATTAACATCCTTAAATCAATATTTAACCTTAATTATATTTGTCATGTAATGTGACATACTCAAAGGCTTTGAGGATTAAGACATAGATACCTAAAAGTGGTTGAGGAGGCATTATTTTTCTAACCACAATGTTTTAAAAGATTTGTTACTTTTACAAAGATGACTTTTTTGTTTAAATTTGATTTTAACTTGTCAATAAGTCAATTGGACATTGTGTTAAGCATTACATTAAATGGTCAATATAAATATTGTGTATATACACACACATACACACACAGCCCTCTGGCTAAACGTTGCAAAAAAAAGAGATAAAGATTATTTAATAAAGTGTTAGACAAATAATTAAGAGAAATATATATTTGGTTTTATTCTGAAATTAGGTAATCTATTTTATGTGCACATAAAAAGTTTGGTCTGAATTATGTAAAAAATAAAGGTTTTACTCTTCTAAAAAATAGAAGGAAAGAAAGCAAGGAGGGTAAAAGTACTTATTATTCGATATATTTTATCTATGCAATTGGCTATTTCAAACACATTAGTGTGAAATATTTCTGTTGGCTTCAAAATAAATCAGGTTTTCTCAGAGCTTGTCAGTGTTTTGATATTTTATAAAACATATTTTTAATTATGAGGCATTATTCACTTTCCAGAATATTAGTGAAATATTTTAGTTTAATATTCCTACCATTTCTGTATGCAAATTTGTTTTTCTTAAACTTTTTATTAAGCATAAAATGTTTTATTTTGGTTTATCCAGAACAATTTAATTATTAGAGGAAGGGATTAAAATAAATGAAAAATAAAGTATGTTTTTTTGCATAGGTCTGTTTAATGTCCTTTTCCATAAAGGCAATCTATATTATGTTCTCTTTGATCAGCCCTCCCCAGTCAGCCCGTGAAAGCAGTATAAATGCTAATGCATCATGGTCAAATTTTTGCTCAACAGTATGAACATAAAATCATCAAAATTTGATGTTCTTCTAGAACTAACTCATTAGTTATTATTTCTTTTTTCTTGTGACCTTTGGGAAAGTAAATAATATCAGAAAACCCAAACAATCATCTAATGCACACCATCAAATGAACAAGGAAAATTACAGTGCATTTGTACAATCTCTGAAATTGGGTTAGAGTCCTTGGGGCTGGAGTCTCACCACCACAGACCACACAGTCTGCCCTTCTTTAGCACTGAACCAAACTGTAAATCATGTAGTTATTTTTTATTGTTGCTTGTTCTCTGGTTTGGGTGACAACTTAATATCCTATAGTAGTATTTGTCTATAAAATGGTGCACATGACTGGTCACAGGCAGTAAAGAAAGCCCATGTACTTACTGATTGCTACAGGAAAAAATTTTGTGCAATTTGTGATAGAAATAAATAAATTTACAAACATGGAAACTTAGGTCTTGCTGAAAGGTGAGTAGGAAATAAAATTGAAAGCCCATTTTCTTTGTCCTGCACATGCAGTAAGTGTTCTGCTAGTCAGGTCTGAAGGCAGGATACTAGCTGTATCCATCACTGATGACAGTTTTAATTTTCTCCATAGTTGATTGCAAAAGTACCAAGCACCCATAAAATACTCCCTATCCTTAGGAGTCACTTATCACTATGGTTCTTAGTCTGCAGTTTCCATTTTAATAGTAATCACAACGTATTTGTTATCTGCCTTATTTGAATAACATCACCAAAATGCTACATAAACAATTCTACTATCTCCAAAATGCATTTGAAATTTGAAAAGACATTTTAATATTATGTATTTCTTTTACTTAACCAGTAAAATACACACACACACACCACAACACATACAATTCTCTGATTTGTGATTAGAGCAGTGAGATCAAAGAAAGCATTAGGTTCTTAGAGGCAGCTCATCTAATCTTTAGACTTGTATCTAAAAGCTTTTCTGTCTGAGAAAGTCCTAGATCAATATTTCTCATATTTATCTGCCATTTGTGTCTCCTGGTATTAGTGCATTTTAGGTCTTCATCTATCTCTGACTCATACATTGCAATAACTTGCCAATGGTTTCCCTGCTTCCATTCCTAGCCCACTAGGAGCTAGTTGTTACATTGCCACAAGAGTTAATCCCCTACAAGACATTTATTCACATCACTCCTTTTATGATCTCTAATGACTCCTCTTGCCAAATAATAAAGTCCATTATAGGTAGCAAAAATATTATGAAGTCATAGCATAGATTCAATTTGGAATTGTATTATTCTCTAACAGATTGCATACTGCTCTGTTAATTCTGTATCTTGGTATAAGTAACTACCATCCATAATTATGTCCCAATTAAGTATGCCCTCCCTCAGTTCTTTCACTGAATAAATAACTACTTTATGTGAACTGATAGAGCAATTTCTCATATTTCTTTTTAGTATTTATTTCAGGAAACTACAACTGACTTTAATTTTTCCTCCTCTTCTCCATATTTTAAGCTCTACCAAGATAGTAACCTTCTTTTTTTTAAATTTGAGTATAGTTGACATACAATGTTACATTAGTTTCAGGTGTGACATAGTGATTCAACAACTCTATACATTATTCTATGTTCACCCACAAGTGTAGCTACCATCTGTCATTATATAACATTATTACAATACCAATGACTATATTCCCTATGAAGCTGTGCATTTTAATCCTGTGACTTATTCATTCCAGACCTGGAAGCCTATTTGCTTCACTTGTAAGAGGGCCCCAAAGCTTGATGCTGGGTAAAACAAACAAAACAAAACACTTAGGTATAGAGGCCTCCCAGACAAACAAGATATGAATCAAAACGGAAAGTTTAAGATATATAGATATAGAGACAGATATAGATATAGATATATTGGGCATAAGCAGAGAAATAACTGAAAAATATGGTGTGTCCCTAATAAAAATGCTCCAAAAAAAATGTAAGTTCTATGAGAATAGAGATGTTTTACTCTGTAATATGTCACCGGCACTTTGAAGAGTGCCTGGCACATAGTAGACACTTAATAGTATTTGTAGGAATAATACATGAGTATCCATCACTGTTTGGAAAATCTGGTCGGCCGAAGGCAAATTAATCTTGTTGAGGTGATTAAAGATCCAAAATGGTAGCAAGAATATTACTTTGAAGGACATTATTCAATTTTTCATGATAATTGATAATTCAACACAGAAGTATAGTGTTGGCTAGTATTAGAACCACATAGGACAAAACCAGGTTATGCTCAGAGGTTGCAAGGTAATTAGAATAATGAATAGTGATACAATGCTATGGTAGAAAGCAAAGATAGCAGTGATAGAATAATGCCCAGTAATGTTCACTTATATTTCTTAAATAAGATGGATGAAACTGAGTAACTCAATTGTCGAAGGGAAAGACTGTAGATAAAAAGAAAAAAGCTCACTATTGTGCCTTTGTGAATGTTCTTAATTTGAAATGAGAAGAAAAATACTATAAGTATAGGAAAATGATGGGTATGACTGGTAGGAATCTTTGAGAATAAAATCTTCATGAAAGTGCGTGTGCGTGCATGTGTCCTGTGTATGTGTGCTACATATGTTTGTGTAAATTAGGACACATTACACTTAATATAAGAGAAAAAATGGCTTATAATAACAAAATGTATTTAGCTGAAAATCAAATTACTTATCGTAGGCAGCTCCACGTTAACGTGAGAAGCTCCAAATCTTCCATGAAGATCAGATTTTTGTCATTTTTTTAATCAGCCTTTGAGTTTTTTTCTTTTTCTTTAAATATTTTATTTATTTATTATTGAGAGACAGAGAGAGAGGCAGAGACATGAGCAGTTTCTCTGTATGGAGCCCGATATAGGACTCGATCCCAGGTCTCCAGGATCAGGCCCTAGGCTGAAGGCAGGCGCTAAACCGCCGAGCCACTCGGGCTGCCCCTTTGAGTTTTTTCTGTTTAGGTCCCCTTATGATCTTGAATTACTGGACTCATGTCATATAATGATATTTCAATTAACAGAGGAATAAAATATTAAAGAGTGTCATCTATCTTTCTTAGAATGAAGGAAGCTTCTCCCAGCTGTTGCAGTAGTTTCCCCTTCACAATAAAGAGAATTGCATCATATGCTCATGGGATTCCCATGGATAGCTTAAACTTCACAGGACTTACTCCTGAGCTGATTATCAGGGTCACCTGCTTCAGAGAGGATGCCTAAATAAAAGTACATTTTAACAAGGAATAAATGATCAACCAACAATGATATACCTTTTTAAATTACAGATTCTTACAAGTTGGTCTTTATATTCTTGATATCTTTTACTACTAATACAGAAAAATGAAATTCTCAATAGCTCAAATTAATGTCAGTTTTCAAATATGCACAAATAGTTCAATCAGCAATATAGTCTAATACTAACTGATATTGGTAGGTGTATATTTAGAGCTAGTTCAGATTTATATTTGTATTTCATCCAAAACTTCACTCTATCAAATGAACAAATTAGATATTTTATCATGAAAAGGCGCAATACTTTTTTTTTTAATTGTGGGTAGTTTGCTGACTACAACAAAAACAAAAGTCCAGGTGTCCCTACTAAAATACCATGGATGTGTTTCTGAAAAACCTCACATTTTGCAAAATCCCACACTAAAAATATCAGGGCTTATGAGAAAAAAAAAAAAAGGCTAGAAGCAGAATAATCAAAACCTAGGCGACCTTGCAATGGTATTGCTAACCAACACACTACCATGTCAAATAATAAGATAGCACAGTTAAAAATAGTATTCCTAATATATAAATGCTCCATTGGATACAGGTAGGTTCCTTTAAAAACAAAGAATGGGTTGCAAGGGAGAGTTGATATTATTAATTAATAAAATTTTGACAAAATTAAAAAAATACACTGAGGTGATCTTTGTAATCGCACTTCCAATGTAAAGCTGATGACCAACAGAGTCAGGAGGCAGATGGAAGAATGAATAGACTTTGTTCACAACTGTGCACTCCTACAGTGCTCACCACATTATGCCCTTGTATTTTCATCTCAGACACTGCTACATATATTGTGCTATATATAACACAAAAATTTTCACAATTGTTAAACTGGGTTGCTGTTTGGTTCCAAACATCCAAGAAACCAAAGGGAGAAGGAAGATAGTTATGGGACCAGCTGCTCAAGAGAAATGCAGCTTTTCTTCTTAGAGGACTTTATAAAGGGATCATGATGTCATGTAAACAGTAATATACTTATAAAACCAAGCATATTTTGCAGTTATTGTCTATGGACTCAGAGTTCCAACATAAAAGTTCATGTTAGTTAAAGTGACTTTGGATGATAGTAACAAATGATGTTCTAAAGCTGGTCTGGTCAGGGATAATAAAAATGCTTCTTAGCTGAATGCTGGTTGGCGATTACAAGACTATTTACATATTTAATTATCTAATGAGCCAAAGGGTACTTGAATCTTTCCTATTTACATTTTTGTTTCAAACAGAATTTATGCCTGGATTTGAAGATAAAAAGATCCTTTCCATCAAAGTGGCATAGATAAGAAATCATTGGTGCTAGAGAGAGAACACATTTTCTGAGAAGGGTATGTTGAAGTGGGATGGGAGTGTTAGGATTTTATGGAATGAATCTATGTTAATGGAATAGAAACAACATTTTCAAAGACAAGACCAAACACATTCTCCATTAACACACACACACACACACACATACACACACAAACATACACACACAGGCAGACATATTTATAAACTTAAAAGTTCGCTATCAAAAAACTACCCTAGAAGACTCGATTGCAAAGCTCATGTCCCATTTTACAGGATTTCAAGTGTACAAGGCTGTGTGTGTGTGTGTGTGTGTGTTTGTGCATCTTTAAGACTGAATATATGAAAGAGCTGAAAATCTGTTCATGTATAAAAAATAGTAACTTGATTTCACTACATCTATATATATATTCACTATGTCTATATTCTTTACCATGTACATATGAATATATATATATATATATATATATATAATCCAAAATCAAATTCTACATTTTCTAACTAGTTATTTTTAAAACAACCAATCTTACTAACAGCTTTTTAAAAATTTGTTTGGTTAAGTTCAGGTGATTTCATTTCTGCCTTTACAGCATTGAAGTCTTTAATGTTTAGTCTTAGATTTGTGACATTCAGTCATTTATTTAAAAGCTAGTAGCCATAATGTAGTAAAGATGTTATTAAATATAAAAAAAAACACAAATATCTATAAAAACCTATGGTGTTTTATCACATTACCATCACAAAAATCCTAGAAATTATTATTCCAACTTTATATATGAGATGGTTGGTTTAGAAGAGCAATGAACAGAGTTTGGGCTTTAGACAGATTTTGGTTTAAAGTCAAACCCTCCACTAAGTTGAGTAACCCGGAGCAAATCGCTTACTCTTTCTAAGCCCTGGTAAAACAACACTTGTTTCATAAAGTTCTTAGATGAAAAAGTTAATGTATAGAAAGTATGCATAGTACTTGACACAGAGCAATGACTATAAGTATGTAAGCTACTGCCTTTATTACTATTCTTTTTATTTTATGGAATTATTTTATTATTGATACCATTTTATTGGCATTATTAATGTTATTACTATCAAATTTTATAGTAATGTTATTACTATCAAATATAGTAATTTATTTTCTACAAAAATCAATCTTTAGTAGCAATCAAAATGGATTTCATTTTTTTATTTTTATTTTTTTACTATTTCTAACTGGCCTTTATTTATTTGTTTATTTTTAATAAATTTATTTTTTACTGGTGTTCAATCTGCCAACATATAGAATAACACCCAGTGCTCATCCCATCAAGTGCCCACCTCAGTGCCCACCACCCAGTCACCCCCAACCCCCTGCCCACCTCCCCTTCTACCACCCCTAATTCGTTTCCCAGAGTTAGTAGTTTTCATGTTCTGTCTCCCTTTCTGATATTTCTGACTTATTTTTCTCCTTTCCCCTTTATTCTCTTTCACTATTTTTTTTAATATTCCTCAAATGAATGGGACCATATAAAGTTTGTCTTTCTCCGATTGACTTACTTCACTCAGCATAATACCCTCCAGTTCCATCCACGTCGAAGCAAATGGTGGGTATTCGTCATTTCTAATGGCTGAGTAATATTCCATTGCATACATAATCCACATCTTCTTTATCCATTTATCTTTCGATGGACACCGAGGCTCCATCCACAGTTTGGCTATTGTGGACATTGCTGCTATAAACATTGGGGTGCAGGTGTCTCTAGAAGAAATGGACACATTTCTGGAAAACCACAAACTGCCAAAACTGGAACAGGAAGAAATAGAAAACCTGAACAGGCCAATAACCAGGGAGGAAATTGAAGCAGTCATCAAAAACCTCCCAAGACACAAGAGTCCAGGGCCAGATGGCTTCCCTGGGAAATTGTATCAAACATTTAAAGAAGAAACCATACCTATTCTACTAAAGCTGTTTGGAAAGATAGAAAGAGATGGAGTACTTCCAAATTCGTTCTATGAGGCCAGCATCACCTTAATTCCAAAACCAGACAAAGACCCCACCAAAAAGGAGAATTATAGACCAATATCCCTGATGAACATGGATGAAAAAATTCTCAACAAGATACTAGCCAATAGGATCCAACAATACATTAAGAAGATTATTCACCATGACCAAGTAGGATTTATCCCTGGGACGCAAGGCTGGTTCAACACTAATAAAACAATCAATGTGATTCATCATATCAGCAAGAGAAAAACCAAGAACCATATGATCCTCTCAATAGATGCAGAGAAAGCATTTGACAAAATACAGCATCCATTCCTGATCAAAACCCTTCAGAGTGTAGGGATAGAGGGAACATTCCTCAACATCTTAAAAGCCATCTACGAAAAGCCCACAGCAAATATCATTCTCAGTGGGGAAGCACTGGGAGCCTTTCCCCTAAGATCAGGAACAAGACAGGGATGTCCACTCTCACCACTGCTTTTCAACATAGTACTGGAAGTCCTAGCCTCAGCAATCAGACAACAAAAAGAAATAAAAGGCATTCAAATTGGCAAAGAAGTCAAACTCTCCCTCTTCGCTGATGACATGATACTCTACATAGAAAACCCAAAAGCCTCCACTCCAAGATTGCTAGAACTCATACAGCAATTTGGCAGTGTGGCAGGATACAAAATCAATGCCCAGAAGTCAGTGGCATTTCTATACACTAACAATGAGACTGAAGAAAGCGAAATTAAGGATTTATTTTATTTTTTGAAAAATGTATTATTCTAGAGAGAGAGTGGAGGCAGTAGTGACGCAGAGGGAGAGAGAGAGTCTTAAACATGCTCTGTACAGGGCTTGATCTCATGGCCCTGAGATCACAACCTGAGTGGAAACTGAGAGTCAGACACTTCACTGGCTGCACACCCAGGTGCCCCCCAAACATGTTTTAAATTTCATGGCTTTCTGTCATAGTGTTGATTTCAGTTCTTCCTGCCAAAAATATGTGTGCCACTAGAAAGCATGTGTCTCCTAAAGTAGTGCTGCTAAAAGTTTAAACTGCATTTAAGTCACCTGGGAAACTTACTATAAATCTGAGTCATTGAATTGAGGCACAGGCCTAAGAATCTGCATTTCAAAAAACTCTCAGGTGGTTCCAGTATCTCTGATCAAATCAGTTTGAATAGTGAAGACACAAAGGGCCTATTTAAACCATTAGACACGTGAAGGTTGGAAAGAGCATACAGGGCTTCTTGGCCTCAAATAGAATACTTCCTAATTCACCCTTGAAAATTGAAAAATCACTGTTTTCGAACCCTCAAAGTTAATCTATGATTTCATGAAGAAAGCATATATTTCATACTTTCATTTCATAGATGAAGTATGATTCACTTAAGAAGAATCATATTTAGAAACAGTTTTTGTGTCTTTAGTCATGTGTTTTTTCTTGCCTTTCTCAGTCAATAAAGAAATATAAAGACCTCACTCTCCTTCCTTAATGGATACTTATTATACCTCTGAATATCAGAAATTTTTCTTCTTCTATCATTGACATAAAGTCCATATGTATTGTTTATAACTCTACTTACAAGTCTTTAAGAATAATCTTTCTCTGGAGTACACATCTCACTTGTTTCCCTAGCTCTCTTCTCTCAGCATGACTCTACATTTTGCTCATCTTTATTTCTAGTCTCTAAAAGCAATTATCATCTCAGGAATGCAGATTTTTGCATTGATAGTTAAGCTTAACTTTCTTATGAATATCTTCCATACATGAACATTCACACAGGGTGGGCTTGAAACCAACTGTTACTGGTTTAGTGCAAAAGAGCTTGACAATGTACAATAACTGCCAAGGTCTGAAATGTTTGTACCTCCTCAAATTTCATATATTGAAATCCTAATCTCCAAGGTGATGGTATTAGGATGTCCATCCTTTGGGAGGTGATTGGTCATGAGGTGGGAGCTCTCATGATTGGAATTAGTGCCTTTATTTAACTCACCCCTTCTACCATGTGAAATTACAGTGAGAAGATGGCCAGGAATGAGGAAGCATGTCTCAGCAGACAACAAATCTGCTGTTGCCATATCTTGTACTTCCCAGCCTCCAGAACTATAAGAAATAAATTTCTGTTTATATTTCAACCAGTTTATGGTATTTTGTTAGAGTCTCCCAAATGGACTAAGGTAATGGGAAGGCATTTTGTTTCTGCATTTACTATACCACAAAGACATTAAATTAACATTTATTGAAGGCATTGAACAGGTATTTTGGGATAATGTAATACTTTCTAGTTTTGCTTATTCTTCCTGTTTAATTAATTGCTTTATTTAAACACACTATACACTTATACTAATAGAAGAAGGTACAGAAAAGGAATACTATCTAAATGAATCTTCTCTGGAAAAGTTATCAAATATGACATTGTGTTCCAGTTTAACTTTATGCTCGAATGTCTCTGAGATTTGATAGAATGATACTTTGAGAATTTTAGTTTCAACTTCTTTGGTAGTTCCTCTTTTGTGTCTACTGGGGAGTATTAGCAATCCCATCATTCTTTTTTAGCCATCCATTATCTAAATGAAAATGAATCTTTAAATACCAGTTTGTGGAAGGTAGCAGTTCACATCTGAGGATATAATTTTATAAAATAATTTATATAAAGGTTTCCAGAATGTGTTTCTGTTTCTTTCAACAAAACTTTTTGATTGCATAGTGACATGTGATATCCTTGAAACCAAGAATACTTGGTTTCTGCATAGGAATATGAAGTAGAAAAATATGAGGTGGCATGAAATCTATGAATGAAGTCTACAATTAAGCAACAAGGATTTTGTAACATTTTGCTTAATTTCATATTGTAATACATACATTATTAGGGATTTATATGTTTATTTGCTCGTTACTTATCAAGTGTAGATAAATGTAGTTCTAGATGGTGATCTTTTCAGTGGTATCCTATAAGTAAATAAGTGAACTTGAGCCAGATGAACCAGATGAATAAAACTGTAATTACATATGTTCCTTGCAATGCCCACATATTCCGCTAGTGTGCAAAACCTAGCTAGTTTTGTCCAGATGGCCCTGGTTTTAGTCACAGTGAATGAGGTCTATGGACACCTGAACTTTCTAGATATTCAGATAAAACTGCCTTCTAGTCGTCTGTGCCACAGGTTGGGAAACAGAGAGAGAGAGAGGGAGGGAGAGAAAGAGAGAATATGAATGAATGAATGAATGAATGAGTAGTGGCTTATTTCCCTCTAGAACTAAGTTTAGTAGTCTGATTTTAAGAACAAAGAAATGAGGACCTAAAGAAATAAGAAGACTCATAAAGCAACATTTCTTTGAGTGATAAGATGAAACACATTTGTATCTTATCACCAAAAAGAGGTATTATTTTCAAAAGAGAATAGCAAGATCACATGAAAGAAAATATGGGAGTAGGTGAGAGAGAAGGGAAGACCTCGTCAAGAACATTACAATTAGGCTGACACCTGAAAAATATCAAACATCAGCATGTAAAAAAAAGGAATAAAAATATCCAAGAATATTTTAGGGACAGCATTTGCAAATTTATTGAGAACAGGAAGAATAGTTTTTTAAAGAAAAATGACAGGTGCAGGGTGTCATTACCTGATATTGATAACCCAGGATGAGGATAGTATAAAAATGTGGTTGGGGTTGCCCCACTTTGCCCCCTGAGATAGAGGACACGTCATGTTTGCTTGGTTCTAGTCAAGCTCTCCTCTCCTCAGTTCCCATGGTGCAAGAATTACTAATATGAAGGTGTTGGATCATTTTGTTTGCCACAAGTACACTTTCTGGTTCTGTAAACTGCAGAATCAAATGACATGAGATGTGTGAAGATAGTTGGAAAATGAAAAATACTGTAACTCTATGGGATGATCTTTGCAAGAGACATAACATGTTTTAGCCATCAATGTCGGTTGGGCTTTGATACACATTCTCAAAGATCAGTTTGTTTTCAACAAGATACCATGATTTTGCCGTTAATTCACTAGATTCTTTGATGTCACTAGGGAATTTCAAAACTAAACCTAATGTAAATGGCAAGGAAATGAAATATAGTGTCTATCATGACAAAAGTTAATATTGATTTTAGGGCAGAACAGTCTCCTCCTAGAAAGTCCTTATTACACAAAGAAGGGAGCATTACAACCTTTTGGGATAAGTAAATGTTAACTTAGCACACCGGAATGTGACTTTCTTTCAGGGAAGGCCAATTAGAAGGTCTTTGGAGCACAAATGCAGGTGTGATATGTGAGACAAGAGTTTAGATAGATTTTTCTCTTTCCACTGCATGAGTATAACCAAGGCTTAGCCACCCGCCAGAAGCGCACATCAGCTGCAGGTGTCTCTGATGTCTTCATCAAGCTGCCAACATCTGCAACTCCTTGATTCTCATCATCCATACCACTTATCTTGTTGAAGATATTTAAAATTTAAATACTTGAAATGATTTATAGCTTTGTGACAGTAAAGTATTTACTTTCCTTTTATGAAAAAAAATGTTGAAAAAGACAAAGACGTTTCAGGAGGACCTAAGCAATAGGAAATATGAATTTCCCAATACAAAACTGATTTTAAATTGTGAGTGTAGTCTAATTTACACTAACATCCATGGCTCTATCATAACATCGGAAGTTGAAGCAGTATAGAATATCTGCATAATTTTTAATTTTACTAGATTATAAACTTACTTGAACTTCTAATTCTTTTTTAAAAAGATTTTATCTATTTATTCCTGAGAGACACAGAGAGAAAGGCAGAGACATAGGCAGAGGGAGAGGGAGAAGCAGGCTCCCTGCAGGACTCAATCCTAGGACCCTGGGATCATGACCTGAGCCAAAGGGAGACACTCAACCACTGAGCCACCCTGGTGCCCCTTGAATGCCTGGTTCTTTAAGAATGTTTTGACAAAGGTGTGTGGGGAAGTGACTAACAGAATTAAGCAGACCCTTCTCTCTTTCCTGAGTTCCAGGTCCTGATTATAACAGGGAAGAACATATACACAATAAACAAACAAGCAAAGAAATGAGTAATTAAAAGTAATCTAGGGCACTCGTGATTTCAGCTCAGGTCATGATCTCAGGGTCATGAGATGGGGCCCCACCTGGACTTTGCGCTCAGTGGGGAGTCTGTTGGAGATTCTGCCTCTACCCCCACTTCCTCGCTTGCTTGCTTTCTCTCTCTCTCCCTAAAATAATAAATATATATTTTTAAAGGTAATCTAAGGGTTCACAAGAGAAAAAATAAGTGGCATAATCAAAATGTGAAGTGGTGGATAAAACGAATAACATAACACATCTTGAATAGTTGGAATCAAGCTCAATATATATGGTGTGTGTGTGTATGTGTGTGTGCACATGTGAGCAAGTGCATCTATGAATAAGAGAAAGAGGGGAATGGAAGGGGGTAGGGGAGAGGGAAGGAAAGAGACTTGAACAAATAACATTAAAATTTCAAAGTTATATATGTTTAAGTCATTGTGAACACCTTATGTTCTTTACCATATTCATCCTGGGAATATCTTGTAGAACATATTTCACAGACAAGCAAGATATATGACTTTTTCTTTTCCTGTGGTTTAATCCACTTGTGAGCTTGAAACTTAAATCCCTTTAAAGATTCAGTCCCTTTGGAAATGCTAATCTCAAAAGGATTTTTATATCCTTTTTTGGTGTAAAAGCAATCACTCCTCTTTCTGTGCAATTATATACTACATTCTATTTTATTTCTATTGCATTTTCACATTAATCTTATTCTCCTAATACTCTAGTTAAGATGCTGTCCATTTACAATAACACTGTAAACACAAAGTGAAAAGTATTCTTGGAAAAGAAAAAGAATTATATTGAAGTTTTATAGGAGTCTTTCCCCCTCCCTTTTCTTTTTTGCTTCAAAACATTGCACTCCCGTAATGCTTTTACATTTGAGGCTAAGTCTGCAGCTCAAAAATATTGATTCTTTTATCTGCAGGATGTTCTTGGCCACAGCAGAAAGCACAAATGAATAAAAATACATGTACTTTCTTCTCCTTTCAGAAAGAGTTGCCATCTGTCCATGGCCTTTCATGATCAAGACACCAAGTCCCTTGGTTTAATGTTATATAAAACATTTTTACAGAATGGTTCCAACAAAAGATTCTATCTCAGGAAAATAAAAGAAAGGAGACATATTTGAAATTGTTTATAATGATGCGTGCTATCAAATATTTACTAAGTGGCTTCTAAAATCTAAGCACTATGTTAGAATCTGAATATAAAATGGGCAGAAGTGTGCATGTTCCATAATTTCTCAAAACATCCACTCTAGTGAGATTAGGAAGGATAATATGTAGAAAAAGCCCTGGTATTTTCAGAAATTGCTAATGGACAGGCATGGTGGAGTAAAGAGACTCTTAATCCAAATATCTAGATACCCAGATTCTAGGTTCAGTTACTACCAATTAAATTCTCAAATGTAAAATAAAGTTGAAAACACCTTATAGTACTTTCTAGTGACCTAAGTAAATGCTATGACAAGACTGTTGTAGATATTTTGCTTCTTTTTTATTGCCTATTTTATTATATATTTTTTTAAGATTTTATTTATTTATTCATGAGAGACACAGAGGCAGAGACATAGGCAGAGAGAAAAGCAAGCTCCATGCAGGAAGCCCAATGAGGGACTCCATTCCGGGACTCCAGGATCACACCCAGGGCAGAAGGCAGATGCTCAACTGCTGAGCTACTCAGGTGTCCCATTACTATAGTTTTGTTATTGTTATTCCATATCATAATCTTACTGTCTTTAATATTTCCAGGTACATAATGATCATAGATAGATATATATAAATTCATTGAACAAAATACTAAAAAAGAGTTACAATGATTAAAGATAGTTTAATTTTGTCCTTACAGGTTATTGGGGACTCATTGTTTAATATCTAGGGATATTTACTTAAACTGTATCAGGTAGTACTGCTTCCTACAGGCTATTAAATTTCCTTACCCATTAAACAAAGTAAACTGTTTATTGGAATTTTTTTTATATGTATCCCACTGTTAAAAAGTAAGATACAGGGATGCCGGGTGGCTCAGTGGTTGAGTGTCTGCCTTTGGGTCAGGGCATGATCCTGGGGTCCTGGGACTGAGTCATCTCCCTCCACCCCCAGCATTGGGCTCCCAGAGGGCAGGCTGCTTCTCCTTCTGCCTATGACTCTACCTCTTTCCTCCTGTCTCCCATGGATAAATAAATAAAATCTTTTAAAAAGTAAGATACATTAGATTTTGATATATTCTTGATTTTATTTTGTGAGACTTTTGACATTGTTGGCCCAAAGGCTATTAAATTCTGAATTATTTAGCTAACGACCAAGATCTTAAAGATTTATGAGGGATTAGTCAAATAAATTGGGAAGGAACCTCTTCAGAATGAATTAAATGTGAAGGCTGCAATAGCATAGTAAGATTATCATTGCTGCTAATGATTTTTCTTCCATATCTGTCTTAAGATTTTGTACTCAGTTTACTAGGGGAAATGGAGAAAAGAAAAGGGGATACTGGAAGGACAAGAAAAAAGAAAGATTTGGTTTAGTTTTGCTTTCTCTCTCTCTTTATAAGAAGTGTTAAGAATGTCTATTTAGAATTAAGCTAGAAATATCTAAGCACAAATTTCTTTTTTATTTTATTTTATTTTTCCTAAGCACAGATTTCTTTGACAACCAGCCAAGTATCTCTCAGGAAAGCCATGGCTTACTTCTGAAAAATTCTCTCAGGTACCCAAGTGGTCTTGGCTAAGAAAAAATGGTTCTCTCACAGGTAGCAATTATTGGATGGGCTAACTTGTAAGTGAATAGTTTGTCTCATTTTAAAGATACTCTATAACAAAGTGCATGAGAGAAAAAAAGCTTCTGTGACAAAATAATTGTACAAACAATAATCATACTTTCCATATGTAGGCAATATCAATATTTAATGTCAATAAGATTAGAATTGTATCTCACATAATTCATTAGCGTATTTAATTCCCATTTCAAAAAAGTAAATGATTTAGAGATAACATGTTCACCCTTAGTTTTGAAAAGCAAGATTAAAGTGGGTGTCCTAGACTAGGGCTAGAATAAGAATTATTTAACATCATTTAGTAAGACCCCTTTTTTTGCTTCTCATTTAGCATTTCCATGCTTCAATATGTTTATATCACCAACAAAAATAAGAGGTATAACAAACCTATTTATCCATTTTTATGAATATAAGAAATTAATTGGTTTGTTATAATCAGTTAGTTTTCAAAGATCAGAACAAATGTCATCTCCTTGATAGTCTTCCCTTAACTGCCCAACTTCACATGATCCCATTATCCTCTAAATTTTCATAGCAAAATATAGTTACATATACTATTACTTTCCTCTACTGACTGTACCCATCATGAATAAATACACCTTTTTTTTTTAGCAACTCATCACATGTAAGGCATCACTTTAACTAAATAACTGTATTCACTCATTTGATCTTCCTAATAGTCAATATTAGTATCTCCAATTTACAAATAAGGAAGTCAAAGTTGAAAAACAGTTAAATAGTTTGTGAAAATTACTCTAGCACTATGTGGGAGAGCCAGAATTAAAACACAAGCCATGCTTTTTAATATACCTCATTCTGTCTCATATGAATAAAGAATATCATTTGCATCTACATAACACTTAGAAGGTATAACATAATACTTTGAGAATACTTGTTTCTAAGTAAATGCCTATTGAATGAATAAATAAATGAACAGGACTTCAGATAAAGAGAAAAAATCATTTTCAAAGAGTAAAGATGGAAGTAGGTCAACTTGATCTTAACAGTGCAATCAATGTTTTAAAAGTATAAAAATAAAATTCAGAGATGGTCTTAATATTCTTTTTTAATTAGTAAAGATATATATCTAGATAAACAACAATGCACTTTAATGTAAGAAAAAGATTAAATATAAAGATAGAAAAATAATGCTTTAGAATTTACTAGGGCATAGACAATTATAAAAAGGTAGAAGTTCTAGCACAAATCATGTGAACTACAGAAAGAATGGATAACTTTAATGAAACAGATATCATGTACTTAGACTGAACTTAAGAAATTTTTAAAAAATGATTATTTCATATAATTTTACACCTCTGTTTTCTCCATTGTCAAGATCTGGGTATCATTCAAAAATATATATCCAACCTATAGCTCAAAAACTATACAAAGCAATATGTAAATGAGTATTTACTGAATTTATTAATGATGATGTTACCTTATCTGTAAAAACAATAAAACAAAAGGTACTTTAGGAATGTAGCAATATATTCAGTCCTGTATAACACAAGAAAGATATCACTGGGCAAATATTACAACTGTATCTTTAAATTTTCTATTCTATGAAATTTAAAATGCCTATTTGCATACACAACACAGCTATCTGAAACACACTTAAAATATGCATACAGAATTTGGAAAAGGAAGAGCATAACTGATTAAAAATGTGATGTTTGTGGAGGAGCAATGTAGATGAAATGCAAATTTTAAAATATTAATTTTTCTGATCATGCTCAGTTAGCAAAAGATGTGAACAGGCTCCAAATTGTGAGAAAGAGACATGCATCTTAAATATATTGTAAAAAGATTACCTGAACTGAGATTAGTTCTAATAAACAGAACCAAGCTGGCAAGAGACCACATAATTTATAGCAGTTAGTAGCATAGCTCCGGGATCCTATGCACATATTACACAAGTACCAACCTACCCATATACTTGGCTTTCTGACTTTGGGAAAACAAAAACCAAAACAAACAAACAAACAAAAAACAAACAAATACCTTCTAGAAATCTCGGTAGCTTCCTCTGTAACATGGGGGTCATAGATATGCCTTCCTCATTTGCTTGTGTAAATTTTAAAAGCAGGTAAGCAGTTATCATGCCTGTTAATCAGCATCAGTTTCTCCTATTTTGTTTTGAAGTGCATTAAAAATAATGTCAAGCAGTAAGCAATGGTTATGTAAGAAAAATAGGGAAGGGCTTGGCTCTCAGATTAAACAAAAAGAGTATTTGCCTACTATGAGACAATTTAAATCACTTATAAAATAAGAATACTGAAATAATTTTGAGCCAAATACCTGGTAGCAATCCAATATGAGTAATTCCATTATTCTAGAGAAACTACAAAAGTCTAGAAGTCAGTAACACAAAACAACACTTTGAAAAAAGAATTTAATTTTAGAAATCATAACCTTTGTTTTCAAATTAAGATCAGATTGCACATATATAAAACACACACCTATATATATGCAAAGTAATAAATGTATATATGTATATACAGATACATACATAGACACACAGAGAAATAGACATTGATTTATGTATATGAGTGTGTGTGTGCATATATATATTTGAGTGTGTGTGTGTGTGTGTGTGTGTGTGTATTTATATCCCAACTCCGTGAAGGGAGTTTACTTTTCCAAGATATTGTGCTGGATTGATTTGATCTTATGGTGGGACCCTTGGCTTCAGGATTGGCTTTGTAAACTATTTAGAAAATGAGATATTGACAAATGTGATGCAAGTAGAGGCTTGGGATGTGTTTAGAACCTTGGATTTTCCCTCTGAAATTGCTGTCTTCAACATAAGAACCTCCTCCCTGCCCCTTACGCTATGGATACAAAATGAGCACGTGTAGAGTGGGCCTGAACCCAATCTGCCAATTCTAGCCAGACTCCACTGCTAGAAGAAGAAACAAAGACCAACAAACCCCATCCAACTGACAGATTCACAAAACAGAATAAATGATGGGTACTTACAGCTACTGAATTATGAAGCACTTTTTAATGAAACAATAGTGAGTAATAAATAAGCACTACTTAATTATAAAGCAATGTTCAATAAATACATTATAATTTGTTTATACTAGAGAATGCATGTCCTCTATATATTGGCATGAATGAGTTTTGAGTATTTTATTATTTCTTTTTGGTGAAAGAAATTCTGCAAATACGTAAATGTTTCCAATGTAAAATGATAATGAATAAATATTAGACATAAAATTTTATCAATATAAAGGGACTTATAACATTTCCTCACATAGAAAATATTTATTGTAAAAAGTTACATATTATACACATGCAAAATATGCCCACAGCATGAAGATAATATATGCATTCTTCTTTGAACCTCTATATAATGCATTAAATCACTAAGTCATTTCTTTCAGTAAAAATCCTAAAGAGCCCTTCGATATGACATCACCACTCCAAAATCATTCCACCAAACTTTGATTAAAACTTGTGTTAAAAAAACCTTCATACTTAAAACTAGAATATTTTCATGTGCTTGCTTTGATTTTTCTCTCTCAGGTTATGTATCTTTAAGGAATTGTCGCTATAATTTAGACAAAGGCATTTGACAGATAATAAAGTAAGTGTTATATTAATTTTCAGTAAAGACTAAGTAGTCATTATAAATAAAATCAAGATACTTGCTGAACTGGAAAGGGCTTTCTCTTCATAGAAGGATAGTTTGTTAATTACTTTTCCATGTTTTTCAAATTAGCTAGAAATAGTTCTTCCAGACACTCAAAATATCCACTGGACAAGACTACACAGTGTGAAGAATTAATACATATGTAAAAGACAGGTAGAACCATTTAGATTTACTTGCGGTGTTTCTAAAGTGTCCCTAAACTTGCTGTGTGCATTTCAAAGTGTCACGGTCATTTGAATAAAAGGAAAAAAACATTTCATTGTGTGTGTTTTTGAGGACCATGGAGATCATTAGTTTAACTACAGTAATTTTTAGTAATTTCACTAGAATTATTTCTTTTCAGAATTGGGAAATGTCAGGAAATTCACATTTAACTATTTAAGAAGTTTCAGTTTATAAAGGGTGCTATTTTCTTTCTTTTTTTCCCAAAGATATTCACCACACATCAGTAATTATGGGTGAGTAACCATAATTTATAACTATGATGCATTTTGAGAATGAGATCTCTTCTGCTCTTTGTTAGATATGGTTAATTTTCTGGCTGTTATCTGATTATATAATTCAAAAAACCACTTAGGTCTGAAAACACCTATTCTACTACCTCATGATAATTTTATTGTTAGTTAGAAAACAGGTCAAGATTTGGGGTATGTTTTTTCCTCCTTTTAGTTTTGGACACATCTTTCTACTTATATAAGTCTTTATTTTTTATTTTTTTTGTCACAGTTTAGTAACAATAGACCTCACATAACATGATGACATTAAAAGCTTTTAGGAACTACTCTGTGTTTTCTTTATATAAATATTCTTAGCTATACTAATCTACAAAAAATAAGTGATTAACAAAATAATTTCTGGAAAATGAGGATGTCAAAAAAGATAAACTGATTATATATATATGTATATATATATGTGTGTATATATATATATATATATATACACACATATATTAGGCATTTTAGAGAAAATTGACTCCTGAATTATTCTGGATTTGTGAAATATACATTGAGATTCAAATGCCTCATTTTCCCCCAATGGATCTTTCCGCTCATAGAATCATCAGTCTTCACCAATTGCTCTTAGTAGGGTACTCATTTTTCTGACCCCTCCTGGATTTCTTTTCAGATTTTTCCCATTCTGTTTCAAAAGCATGGATATACAAGACGAAATTGGGAGAAGAAAGAATAAGAAGGCTTATGTAAAATTCTCACACAGAAGTACAAAATAATTTATATTTGACAAGATATGAAATATACTAGTAGTTCAGAAAATCTGCTATGTGAGTTGTCAAAACAACACAAATGTCCAATTTATTTTATGGCTCTGTAAACTCATTTCTTTTCACACAAGAAAAAATCTAATAGTAATAGAGTAAAGCTTAGAAAAGCTAGTAGCTCCTCCAAAGGGAAAACTTTATTAATAGCAAATCAGACTGTGCCACCTCTTTCTTCTATGACCATTTTAATCACCCTGCTCTTCAAAGTAACTAATTCATCCTCACCTATAATTAATAATTGTTTGGCATACCTCCAGAACTAACTTATTCTTACTCATTAAACTCACACTAGTTATTCTGGCCCACAAATGATCTCAATGAACTTTCATGACACTTCTGTTTGTTAACACAAGATTAAGTATTTAATTATACTCAATTAATTATATGTGCCTTGAGTTTTTGCACAGACCATAAACAACAGAGCCAAACCTCGAAATCCTTTCTGTAACCAGCTCTTGTTTTAGTCTTTCTGCTTATTTGATCTTGATTGTGGATTCCTTATATGCTGTGCTTTTTATGCTATCTGGCCCTATCAATAAATATACTTCAATAATAGATGCAGACTCCTTAGAACCATCTTGATCAGCTAGACATTTACTTTATGTTCAGAAAAGAGGCATTCATTTCCTAGATCTCTAGCCATCATCTCATCTTGTTTCACTGAATGATTTTAAAGTAAAAACAATGGCCTTTTTTTTCCTTCATGGGCCTTTGGGGGTTTATATTGTACTGCTGAATGGAGATAATATAATACTAATAAATTGTAAATTATTTAAACAAGGTATTGTGATATATTAAAAAATAAATTACAACAAAATTAGTGTTGAATAAATTGAAATAATACAAATAAAAAAATGATGTGCTTTTATGAATACCAGAAGTTTAGTCATGCTGGTATTAGATATGATAGAATATATACATACACCATTACATAAAGTCTAAATGTTTGTTGATTGAATAATTGGAAAGTCTAACAGTTTGAAGTAGCCTATTATGCCAGGTTATAAATTAGGCATACTTTCAAGTTTAAATGATAGCACATTTATTTTTAAAAATGTTCAATACTATCAATAGTGTTAATATTATCATGCCAAAAAATCCAAACCATGAGTAGAGATCTGTTGAATTAATTGAATCTGAGAGGCACTGAAAAGTTTATATGCAGGCGAATATAAACCAAGTTCAAAGCAATGATAAAAACAAACCCAGAATCTTGAATTGTTTTTTGTATCCTTAACTCATTCATTTATACATTCTTTAAGCAGATAATTCTCAGGGATAAGCACTAATAAATGAGCTAGAAAAGGTATGCAGTGCTGTATAAACTATCTATAAGACCTCAATTATGATTAATTCCAGGCTGGTGCGGGAGAAATTTAATGGTTGCTGAGAACCAATTGTTAAATTTAAGAAAATTTTCATGCTAGTTAATAAATAAAACAATTGTCAAATATTATGTAAATTTGAAACTAAAATATATATAAAACAAAGTAGTCCATACTCAAAACATGTCACTACCTATTTATTTACCATATTTTCTATTATATATGGATTTTTAGATTTTTTTGCATCTATTGTATCTACAGATGCAAGGTGGAAAATATATAAGTGGAAAAATTATACAACGGTGTGCTATTGCACATATATTTCCTTTCCACATTCAGTCATATGTTGCTATCCTACAACTGACCATGGTGAAATACTGAAACCATGCATGCTAAGTAATAAATTCCATAATGCAGCAATTGTTCCCCACCACTCAAATAACTAAAATCACAAATGAAAGGAGAATATTACTAACAACCTTACAGAAATAAAAGGAAGACTGGGGGTGAGGCAAGATGGCAGAAGAGTAGTCACCTGTCCCCACCTACTTACCCAGATAACTTTCAAATCATCCTGAAAACCTACAAATTCAACCTGAGATTTAAAGAGAGAACAGCTGGAATGCTACAGAGAGAAGAGTTTGCACTTCTAACAAGGTAGGAATATGGAAAAATAATAAATAAATAAATAAATAAATAAATAAATAAATAAATAATCAGGTCGGAGAGCACCCCCCCCCCCCCGCAAAGCGGGCTAAATCCAGGTGGCAAAAAGCCTCTAGGACAGGAAAACCCAGTCCCAGAGAAGCAGGAACTTTAAAAATTCACACCAGATTCTTCCCCGGCAGGAAAGGCACTCAGAGGGAACTCGGGCACCGCAGGAGGGGCAGTGGAGCCCCCAGGTACCCGAGATCACTAACAGAGGAAGTGCGCCCTGGGGAGAGGTGCCACACCTCAGGCAAGCTCAGTAAAGGGCTGGAGCGGGCGCCCTGTGGGGCCCCAGGGAACAGCTCAGGTGGTGGCTCTGCAGGAGGGGGCTGAGCGACCCGGGAGCACGATTCCACCAGCGCAGGCCCCAGAGCCCAGGGCACCGGGTGACACAGCCAGGATCCTGCACTCCCCGTGGGTTGGCAGGAGCATCCTCGCTGTGGCAAGTCAGTGCCCCCTGCTCCCGGAGCATCCAGGCCCATATGGACTGGGAGACTGCGGTAGTTACTGCAGGAGCTGACTCCAGGGCTGGAAAGCTGACCGCTGCCAGTGTTGTTCTCCCTCCTGATGTCACCCTGTGCCTGGGACGGAGTGGGGCTGCCAGGGGACAGGGGCCTCCCAGGATAAACAGCTCCAACTGAACTGTGCACTTGGCAGGGGGCAGGGCAGCTCCCCCAGGTGCACACACCTGAGAATCAGCACAGCAGGCCCCTCCCCCAGAAGACCAGCTGGAAGGACAGGGGAAGAGTACGTTCTTGACCAAGCAGTGCTGGACAGCTCCAGGGGAAGTGGAGGGATTTACAGTATATAGAATCAGAGGATACCCCTTCTTGTTTTTTTTGTTGTTGTTGTTGTTGTTTGTTTGTTTTGTTTGTTTGCTTGTTTCCTTTTCTCTCTCTCTTTTTTTCTTCCTCTTTCCAGTTCAAGTCGTTTTTAGCCTCTCTGCACTGAGCAAAATGACTAGAAAGAACTCACTAGAATCAGAAACAATACTCTCTGCTACAGAGTTACAGAATTTGGATTACAATTCAACATCAGAAAGCCAACTTAGAAGCACAATTATAAAGCTACTGGTGGCTCTGGAAAAAAGCATAAAGGATTCAAGAGACTTCGAGACTGCAAAATGTAGGTCTAATCAGGCCAAATTAAAAATCAATTAAATGAGATGCAACCAAACTGGAGATCCTAACAATGAGGGTTAATGAGGTAGAAGAACGAGAGAGTTACATAGAAGAAAAGTTGATGGCAAGGAAGGAAGGAAGCTGAGGAAAAAAGAGCAAAACAATTAAAAGACCATGAGGAAAGGTAAAGGGAAATAAATGACAGCCTCAGAAGGAAAAATGTATGTTTAATTGGGGTTTCAGAGGGCACCAAAAGGGACAGAGGACCAGAAAGTGTATTTGAACAAATCATAGCTGAGAACTTCCCTAACTTGGAGAGGGAAACAAGCATTAAGATCCAGGAGTTAGAGAGGTCTCCCCCAAAATCAATAAAAAATAAACACCGTTCAACACCTCAACATTTAATAGTGAAAGTTGCAAATTCCAAAGATAAAGAGAAGATCTTTAAAGCAGCAAGAGACAAGAGATCCCTAACTTATAAGGGGAGAAATATTAGATTAACATCAGACCCCTCCACAGAGACCTGGCAGGCCAGAAAGGGCTGGCAGGATATATTCAGGTCCTAAAGGAGAAGGACATGCAGCCAAGAATACTTTATCCAGCAAGACTCTCATTCAGAATAGAAGGAGAGATAAAGAGCTTCCAAGATAGGCAGAAACTGAAAGAATATGTGACCACCAAACCAGCTCTGCAAGAAATATTAAGGGGGACTCTATAAAAGAAAGAGGATGCCCAAAGAAATAATCCACCAAAACAGGGACTGACTAGGTATTATGATGACACTAAATTCATATCTTTCAATAGTAACTCTGAATGTGAATGGGCTTAATGATCTCATCAAATGACGCAGGGTTTCAGACTGGATAAAAAAAGCAAGACCCATCTATTTGCTGTCTACAAGAGACTTATTTTAGATCTAAGGACACCTACAGCCTGAAAATGGAAGGTTGGAAAACCATTTACCATTCAAATTGTCCTCAAAAGAAAGCAGGGGTAGCCATCCTTATATCAGATAAATTAAGATTTATCCCAAAGACTGTAGTAAGAGATGAAGAGGGACACTATATCATACTTAAAGGGCTTATTCAACAAGAGGACCTAACAATCATGAATATTTATGCCCCTAATGTGGGAGCTGCCAAGTATATCAATTATTAATAACCAAAGTAAAGACATACTTAGATAATCATACACTTATACTGGGAGACTTCAACACGGCACTTTCTGCAAATGACAGATATTCTAAGCACAATATCTCCAAAGAAACAAGAGCTTTAAATGATACACTGGACCAGATGGATTTCACAGATATTTACAGAACTTTACATCCAAATGCAAATGAATACACATTTTTCTCAAGTGCACATGGAACTTTCTCCAGAATAGACCACATACTGGGTCACAAATCAGGTCTTGACCAATACCAAAAGATTGGGATTGTCCCCTGCATATTTTCAGACCATAATGCTTTGAAACTAGAACTCAATCACAAGAAAAATTTGGAAGAAATTCAAACACGTGGATGTTAAAGAGCATCTTGCTAAAAGATGAAAGGGTCAACCAGGAAATTAGAGAAGAGTTAAAAAGATTCATGGAAACTAATGAGAATGAAGATACAACCATTCAAAATCTTTGGGATACAGCAAAAGTGGCCCTGAGAGGGAAATACATCATAATACAAGCATCCCTCAAAAAAAAAAAAAAAAACTGGAAAAAAACTCAAATACACAGCTTGTACCTAAAGGAACTAGAGAAAGAACAACAAATAAAACCTACACCCAGCAGAAGAAGATAGTTTAAAAAGATTCGAGCAGAACTCAATGAAATAGAGACCAGAAGAACTGTGGAGCAGATCAACAAAACCAAAGTTGGTTCAAAGTTGGTTATTTGAAAGAATTAATAAGATAGATAAATGATTAGCCAGCCTTATTAAAAACAAAAGAGAAAATACTCTAATTAATAAAATCATGAATGAAAAAGGAGAGATCACAACCAATACCAAGGAAATACAAATAATTTTAAAAACATATTATGAGCAGCTATACACCAAAAACATAGGCAATCTAGAAGAAATGGACACCTTTCTGGAAAATTGCAAACTACCAAAACTGGAACAAGAAGAAATAGAAAACCTGAACAAGCCGATAACCAGGGAGGAAGTTGAAGCAGTCATCAAAAACCTCCCAAGACTCAAAAGTCCAGGGCCAAATAGCTTCCCAGGAGAATTCTATTAAACGTTTATTTTTTTTAAAGATTTTATTTATTCATTCATGAGACACACACACACACACACACAGAAAGAGAGAGAGAGAGAGAGACAGGCAGAGACACAGACAGAGGGAGAAGCAGGCTCCATGCAGGGAGCCCGATGTGGGACTCAATCCCGAGTCCCCAGGATCAGGTCCTAGACTGAAGGTGGTGCTAAACTGCTGAGCCCCCCAGGCTGCCCTATCAAACATTTAAAGAAGAAACAATACCTATTCTACTAAAGCTGTTCTGAAAGATAGAAAGGGATGGAATACTTCCAAACTCCTTCTATGAGGCCAGCATCATCTTAATTCCAAAACCAAAGACCCCCCTCAAAAAGAAGAGTTATAGACCAAAATCCCTGATGAACACAGATGCAAAAATTCTCAACAAGTACTAGCCAGTAGGATCCAATAGTACAGTAGGAGCATTATTCACCATGACCAAGTGGGATTTATCCCCTGGATGCAAGGCTGGTTCAACACTCATAAAGTAATCAATGTGATAGATCATATCAATAAGAGAAAAAACAAGAACCATATGATCTTCTCAATAGATGCAGAGAAAACATTTGACAAAATACAGCATCCATTCCTGATCAAAACTCTTCGGAGTGTAGGGATAGAGGGAATATTCCTCAGCACCTTAAAAGGCATCTATGAAAAGCCCACAGCAAATATCATTCTCAATGGGGAAACACTGGGAACCTTTCCCCTAAAGATCAGGAACACAACAGGGATGTGCACTTTCATCACTGCTATTCAACATAGTACTAGAAGTCCTAGCCTCAGCAATCAGGCAACAAAAAGAAATAAAAGGCATTAAAATTGGCAGAGAAGCAGTCAAACTCCCCCTCCTTGCAGATGACATGATACTGTACATAGAAAACCCAAAAGACTCCACCCCAAGATTGCTAGAACTCATACAGCAATTCAGCAGTGTTGCAGGATACAAAATTAATGCCCAGAAATCAGTGGCATTTCTGTACACTAACAATGAGCCTGAAGAAAGAGAAAAATCATTTGACAAAATACACATCCTTTCATAATAAAAACACTAACAAATTATGAAAGAAGGGAACTTTTTAAATTGATATAGAGCATTTACAAAAATCACACAGCTAGCATCATACATAATAGTGAAGGAATGGATGCTTTTTTTTTTCTTGTAACAATGAACTTTTACTGACATGAAAAGTAGTCATTAAAAAAACAGGATTTCCTTTAACATGGGATCTAGTCAATGGATACATCCCAGATTATCAAGACATAAGCAAAAATTGTTAGTTAGTTGTGATAGAAAATATAATCAACACCAAGGTAGTTTGTTTTGGTTGTTTTTGTCCTTAGCAAATAATATTTACTAGATCATGTGTTTACTGGATTTTCACATACATGATCACTTACTTTTCTTTTGAGATGAAATTTTTTTGTTGAGTATGAAACCATTTGTTGAGAATACAATGGCTTATTTTTAATGTCATAATGTGTTCAAACTGTATTTCTGAAATGACAATTAGTATAATGAAATATAAAGTGACTTTTGTTTTTGAAACTACATAAGAGCTATATTACTTTGGGAGAAATTTTAATGTTTCATGTTCCTAAATTTATTATTTTTCAAAAGCACACAAAAGTCTCCAAATATAAATGTTTAAAGACAAACACGTGAGAACACGTGATTCCTACAGCAGTTCAAGCTGCGGAGCACCAAGAGGTGGTGGCAGTGGAGGAAGCCAATCTGATAGAGGGGGAGGCAGAAGCAGATATTAAAAACAAAACAAAACTTTGGACCAAAATCCCCATTCAAAGAAAACAAACAAAAAAGTGGAACATTTTCTGTCATAACTACCCAAGGACTGCTAAAAGAAAAAATTGTGTTACCTTTTTTAAATTTCCTGTTAAGTTCCCCTTCCATAATTTTTATGTTCTTGTGAGGGAAAAAAGTAAAACCTGTTTAATCTTATTTGACTTTATGACATTGCTTTCAATAAGCAAATGTTAAATGTGTTAAGACTTGACTTGTGTACTAGTGTTGTAATTTTTCAAGTTAAAAATGTCCCTAAAGGCCACTTCCTATATCTGATTTTTCCCAGTAACTGAGGCAAAGCAATTCTAAGACCTTCCACAAACATGTAGCCTTCTAAAATGGAGAGGTGAATCCTTCTGCCTATACAAACAAGCTAGCTATTAGAGGGTGGTCGGGGTATGCTACTCTTAGGATTTCAGAGTGTCTTCAAACTGAACCCAGTAAATCCAAAAAAAAAACAAAAACAAAAACAAATGGATAATGCTGGCCATATTTTGCCTTTCTGACATTTCCTTGGGAATCTACAAGAACCTCCCCTATCCCCTCCCCCAATAAGACCATTTAAGTGTGTGTTAAGCAACTACAGAATACTAAATAAAAAGTTTGGCCAAAACCAACCAAAAAAAAAAAAATCATGTGGATGCCTCACACATGATGTATTTTAATATAAACATGGAAAAGTGGAAACCTCTAAGAGCAAAGGCTCGGTGTATTGTTTCTGTGGCTTTCCAGGAGTCACCGGGGCAGTAACCAGGGGCAGGGGGTGGTCCGGGAGGGGTGCCGCCAGGATGGCCTGGGACCCCCGTGTGCTGTGCAGGGACTGGGGTGGGGGGAAGAGCTGGAAGTGTGGGTGGAGACGGGTGGGGTCAGACAGACACCAAGGCTCCAGGAGGCTGGCGGGGGTATAAGGGGCAGGGTGAGAAAGTTTTGGGAAAAAAAATAGGGATGTTCACTTTATTTTTTAATTTTTTTTTTAGTTTTTAAATTTTTATGTTATTTAATATTTTTTACGGATGTTCATTTTAGCCATTACTATTTAATATTGTTCCAAAGGTTCTAGTCAGGCCAATTAGGAAAAAAAATTGAATTAAAAATCATCCATATGGGCAACCTAGGTGGTTCAGTGGTTTAGCACTGCCTTCAGCCCATGGCATGATCCTGGAGACCCTGAATCAAGTCCCACCCGGCTCCCTGCGTGTAGCCTGCTTCTCCCTCTATGTCTCTGCCTCTCTCTCTGTCTCTCTGTGTGTCTCTCATGAATAAATAAATAAGTCTTAAAAAACAATTGATATTGGAAAAAGAACAATTAAAACCATCTCCATGTGCAGGCAACATGATCTTTTATGTAGAAATCTTGTAAAATCCACAAAATAATTATGAGAATTAGTAAACAAGTCCTGCAAGGTTGCACTACCATAATTTAAACAAAAATGTTAATTGTATTTCTATACAATTGGAATAAACAATAGGAAAATAAAATAAATCTATAATAGTATCAGAAAGAATAAGATATTTAGGAACAAATTTAACGAATGAAATGCAAAACTTTAAAAATAATTGAAAAGAGATTCTAAGTAAATGAAAATAAGTCTCAAGTTCACGAATTGGAATACTTATTAAGATTGACCTACAAATTTATCTTCATGTTCAACACTATTCCTATGAGAATACTAGCTACCTTCTTTGCAAAAAGTGATAAATTGTTCCTGAAGTTTATATAGAAATGGACTGGACCCAGAATTGCCAAAATAACTTTTTTTTTAGATTTTATTTATTTATTCATCAAAGAGAAAGAGAGAGGCAGAGACACAGGCAGAGGGAGAAGCAGGCTCCATGCAGGGAGCCTGACGTGGGACTCGATCCTGGGTCTCCAGGATCATGCCCTGGGCTGAAGGCGGCGCTAAACAGCTGAGCCACCCAGGCTGCCTGCCAAAATAATTTTTAAAAACACAGACAATATTGGAGAACCCACCTTACCTGATTTAAGGACTTAATACAAAATACAGGAATAAAATAGTGGTATTGACATAAGGAGAGACATATATACACGTATGGAATAGGATTAATGGTTCAGGATAAACACATACATTTAAGATAATTTGATATTTTCATTCTTTCTGGAGTAAAGTTGACAAATAAATTGAAAGATATGTAAAGTGTATGTGATAGTTTGATATACATACACATAGTGGAAGGATTTTTAACAAATGATGCTGGTTACCTGAATATCCACATGCAAAATATTTAGGTGGACTCCCTACCTAATACTATATAGAAAAATTAACCCCTAAATGGATAAAAAAACTGAATATTAAATGTAACAGCTAAAACTATAAAATTTTTAGAAAAAATCATGGGGTTAAATCTTTGTAGCCTTGGATTTGGTAAGGATTCTTAGATATTCTTAGACACCAAATGCACAAACAACAAAGGAAAAAAATTAATAAATTATTTTTCATCAACAAAATTAAAACAGCTGTGCTTCAGAGAACACCATAAAAAAAGTGGATTGACAACTGACTGACTAGGAGAAAGTATTTGCCCATTACATATCTTATAGAGCACTTGTATCTAGAATACACACAGATGCCTACAAGTTCATTGTAATATGACAAATAACTATTAGAATTTGGTAAAGGATCTGAGTAGACACTTCTTCAAAGAAGACATAAAAAGGTCAATAAACACATGAAAGAATATCTTAGTCTTCAATATCTTAGCCATCAGGAAAATGCAAATCAAAACCACAGTGAAACATCACTTCATACACACTAGGACAAGTGTTGAAGACATAGGGAAACTGAAGAACCTCATGCATTGTTGGAGGAAATTTAAAATGATTCAGCCACTTTAGAATACAGTGATATTTCTTCAAAATGGAGATATACTGTTAGCAATTTATCAGCAATTCTTAGGTATTCAAAATAATTGGAAACACATGTCTATGCAAACACGTGTACATGAATTTCCAAAGCAATATTCATAATAGCCAAAAGGTGAAAATATCCCAAACTCTATCAGCTGATGAAGGGCTAAACAAAATGTAGTACATGCATACAATTCAATATTATTCATAAAAAAAATGAATGAAATATGTATGCTACACCTTTAAAAACATGCTCAGGGGAATAAGCCAGACACAAAAGGCCACATAGTGTCTTGTATGTACATATCACATATTAAAATGACTACATTTAAATGAAATGTCCCAATAGGAGGATAGAAAGACTGTAAAGACTAAAGAATAAATGGCTGCTTTTTGAAGTGATATAATATTCTAATATCGATGTGGTCATGGTTGTACAATTCTGTGAGTGTACAAAAATGTTAAATTGTACATACTAAATGTGTAAACTATATCTCAGTAAAGCCATTACTAACAACAGAAAAAGCCATGTAATAATCTAGCTTTTATCTTTTTTATACTGCTTCTGAAAAATAATTTCATATTTGTCAGAAACATAAAACTGTAATTTTCATACATTCTTTTATGGGATTTATTTTTCTGATTTTAATTAGCTGCTTTTATATAAAAAATTATTCTGTTTAGGGAGATCTTTAAAATACTATTTCAAGACTGTCAGCCTAGACTGCAATAAACAGAGTTTTTGTAACATTTGCAGTCTTGTTTAAGAATTTCTTTTAATTATCTTGTGTTTGCTGTGTATTATCTCTAGGTTTAATTTCTTATGTGTGAGTTCTTTAGGTATTTTTAACATTGGGGAATACTGCTAATTTCATAAGCTCTAGTTGTGCCGAATTCACAAGATTATGAATAGTATTTAGTTGCTTTAACTCCCTCCTACTTTTTCAGCAATCTCTGTGGCAAAATGCAATAAAGATTAAATATTCTTTTGTTCAAAATATCCCCAGAATTTTCTTATGCAACCTTCTCCTCTCCCCCCCTTATCTTTAGTGAAGTGAGAATACTAACTGTCATCTGGCATTTGTTCACATCTTTAATAAATAGCAATGGAAAATCATGCCCTAGACATAACTTGCATTGATATGTGAGACAGTGCAACTAAGAAAAGAGACAATGTTTATAATAAAATGGCTTGAAAGTTATAAATACCCCAATTCAAAGGATTTTGTTATTATAATAAAGTGTTTTGGAATCAATGAGAATGAATTCAACTATTTCATTTCCACTTATATTTATCTGTATTTATTCCCTCTCCATTTACTTAGATGCGTTTTTATATTAAGTACTTCATATCTTGAATAGCTTTTCTTTCCAGAACTTAGGACTTCAGAATTAAAGACCATTGGGCATTTGTTAGGAATTCTTGCTCTCCAGATATTCCTAGCACTGCATGTAGTTAAGATAAAGTTTCACTTACTGCTTACTGCAGTAAAAGTGAATGCTACCTTGGCAAAGCCGTGGTAATGTTTTCAAAAGGGACAAGATCAGATTTATTGATGCTAGTATTTCACTATGACAACTGATTATGACTAGAAAAATCATAATATGATAGTTTGTGATTTGGAAGAAAACAAGGCAAATTTCTGAGACCAAGAGGTAAAGTATTGGAATATTGATGATTCTGTTAAACAGTTGATGAGTCTTTCAGGAAATTCCTGTAATAAAGTTGAACGTTATTCACCTGGGCAAGAATCTCCTGAAACAGCAAGGCTATGACAAAGAAAATAGTGGAACACTACAGTCAATTTAACATAAATAGCAAATTGTGTGAAGGCAGATAATTCTGGTTCTCTATTATTTCAATATAATGTTCATAGAAAGGGGACATTTCAACTTGCTTTTGCGTCTTGGAGCCCATTACTGAGAATTAAAAGGACAGGAACCCGGGCACTGAGGGAGGCACTTGACAGGATGAGCACTGGGTGTTATTCTGTATGTTGGCAAATTGAACACCAATAAAAAATAAATTTATTAAAAGAAATAAAAGGACAGGAACAATTACACCAATTTATTTGTGTAGAACATAGAATGGGATTGCACTGGAAGTTTTCTGAGAGAAATGATTGAGTTAATTAATTAATTAATTAAGGGTCTACTAAGAGATGAAACAACTGAAAAAATATTAATGAAAACATTTGATGTCATGGACTATGTAATAAGAAATGGAAATTTATTACTAAGACATATGAAAGCAAAATCCAGAACATAGGCTGTAATATGCCTGAAAATACAGAATATAATAATTATATTCTAGTAGCCATTTGTAAAAATCAAACTTAAGACTGGAAGATATATGATAAGTATCTAAGTTATCTTGGTTCATTTGGTTTTATCTGACTCATGTTTTTTAATTAAAATTAATACAATTTGCAATCAATAAAAAATCATGGTTAAGAGCCCAGAGCCCAGATACTACAGTCAGCCATTGTGAGGTCAGTAATTCTATTTCAGCTCTAATTCTGCCATTTCTTAGTCATAGCAAATTAAATAACTGTAGTTCTTCATTTTGTTTGTGTGTATGCATGTGTTTTATAAACTTAGGAAAAATAGAAACAAATATTTAATTGTTGCTTTAAGTGAGATTATGTATATCAAATCATTATATATCAATATCCGTGTTTATACATAGAGATATAGACATAGATATACATACCTCATCACATTAAACACAACATATTTTCAATAAATTTAGCTCCATTATTTTTACTATTTTCAAATTAAATTTGTGATTATATCCTGAGGTGAACATCAGCTGCAATAAAAGAAAGAAACTGGAATTCCCTCAAAAAATCAGAATCCTGAAATCAAGCAAAAGTTGGCTACCATGCTCCCAGATACATGACTGAATGTCCTTACCTATAAAATCTCATTTTTCTAGTTATTTAAAACAATTTTATTCATCTTTTTCCATTTATGTTCCATTGGTAGTCATTTGATTTTGGACCTGAATGAAGATTTGGGCTATATTGTGGTGCCACTTTTGGGAAGTTTGCTTATCTAGTTGGAAGTTATTCAATGGTTGGAATGGGAAATGCATATCACAGTGTGCCATCATGGGGAGAATATAAGAGAACTCAGAAAACTTCCTGAAGGGGGAGGTACACATTTCTGAAACTGGAATACACATATATTTTGGGTTGCTGTTCTTCCCCTTGCCTCTGTGATCTCGATAATCTCTCCTTGGTATATTTGGCTGAGAATGACATTTTAAAACTTAGGAGGATTACAGTAGTATTCAAACATGGCCTTTGAAGTATCTTAATGATTCACTAAAAGACCCCTGTTGTACCATATTTTGGTGCAGCCCTCAGTTGACTGCAGTTTGTGAGTCATCTATTTGGTTGTGTGACAGAGGAATCCTCCAAGTGGTATGGAATTGTTCAGAAAGAGGAGGGTGTGTAATAAGACATGCTGGTCTCAAGTCACAAGAGATATCTTTAGATTCAAAGGTGGCTGAGTCTGGGCCAAATTTCTGAGTGAGCCTAAGTGAAGTATTTAGAGGCCAAACTATCTTTAAATTCCTTAAGTTTGCATGGAGAGTCTGGGTATTGTGGCCAGAGTAGTAATTTCCTTGTTGCTACACAACAAAAGGGGAGCAAAAGTATCATGACCTATAGCGGAGTCACATTTTCTTTGCTTATATATAATGAAAATCTCTCATAACACATCAGGACGCAGCAGGAGGTAACTGAATAATAACACAGACTGTACAGACACTCACTAATAAAGAGTTTTACATAATTTGTGTGGAAGATTGAGCTTTGGTTAACCTTTTATTTAAAAAAAAAGAGATAAATACTGCAGTATAAAGACAATATAAACAATATTAAACAAAATGTGATAAAAAAGTAAAACCAACCAGTCAACCAATCAACCAACCAACGCATGCTAGATACCTGTTTTCATGAATTGTGTCTCAAAATTCAAGGCAAATCAAATACATATCTCACTAGGGCTTTTCTGTATATTTTCAAGCAAGATCTAAAACTTTTTTTAAAAAGGTAAAAAGGGCCAATAATAATCATAGTCATTTCTAAAATAAGCAGGATAAATAAAATCATCCTATTACCTATCAAAGTTTATTTTGAATTCAGAATAACTGGTTCTAGTATTTAGAAAAGTATGTGATATTTGAATCAGTAATGGAAAGGATGAATAGAGCAGACACAGATCTGTAGAGAGAGAGAGAGGAATGAGAGGGAGAATAAAAATGGAGATGCCACAAAATTGAAACAATTGGTGAATCTCTGTAAGGACACACACAGGTGTTTCTTGCACTATTCTTGCTACAATTGTGTAAAATTGAGATATTAAAACAAAAAGTTACCACAAGAAAATCTCAATTCAATACAATAACCCCAGAAGTAGATTAGATTCAGAATATATCTTTCCACTTATTTTCCAGATAGCCTCCATATAGCTGGCAATTAATTTGAGAGAGTCAGCCCTGAGGAGTAAAATGCCTAAGTAGAGAGGTTTGAGAATTATGTCTTAGAAATACATTGAAATACTGTTGTTACATTAATAGGGCAGCAAATGTATATGCTTTTCCTATGCCACTTTTAAGTGTTAGATGTGAAGAAGGTATATACCTTTTCTTCTTAGAATTTGAGTCACAGAGAAGAAACCAAGAAGGTACTTGGTGGCCAGAAGAACAGACAATAAGTGAGGTCACTAGTTGTTTTCAAATATCTTCATGATCCTCAGTATGTGGCCCTTGATATCCAAGTAGATCAAACGACCCATCTTGCCTGCTGGTAGAACATAGTGAAAACAATATACCCTATAGTAAAAAACTGTTAGGAAAGTGTTTTTTTGTTTGTTTGTTTGTTTGTTTGTTTTTTACTTTCCATAATCTTGCATTCTCAGTCTACACAGATGGAAGCCATGTATTCTGACAAAAGACTAAATTGCAGGATAGAATCAGCTTGGACCCCTTTTTTAGCACTTGAATGAGGATACTAAAGAGAGCTGGATTAAACTGAACATGAACAACAAATAAACATTTGCTCTAATAAATTATATAATATTCATATTACTATAAGTAGATACATATTATATATTATATATTTATATATAAGGTATGTAAAATTATGTGACTGTTACTATAGCTTGAGTTTCCAATCACCTTAAGTATTCAAAAAATATATGTTATTATATGGCAGGTATTGAAAAAGCAATTTGTTTTAATGAATAATTATGTTTGTTAAGTCACTGCCAATCTAATAACACATACCTCTTTCTACAAAGCCGACCAAGAAAGTGTTAATAAGAGATGTTTATGAACAATATAGACTATTCTCTAATTTCTTAAATATTCTTGATTTACAATATCAAACCTACAATGTAATCAAAATTAGAGCAGAAACTCTTCATCTTTGTTATTGCTTGCAAGAAACCAATGCTTCAAATCACAAAGCAGTGAATAATACATTTGTAAGTTAATTGTATACAATGAGGGATGACACGTTTTACTTCTAGTATTACCATATACTTTTCACTCTTGATATTACATATAAAATTAAATGCCATTTTTTCTTAAATCTCCATGAATTCCCATTAATCGATCCATAATAATGACTTAAGCATACAGAATTTAGAGTTCAGTCCACTGTTGTCATGAGTGCACAATTTCATTACTATTTGAAAACCTGAACATTTACTATGGGAAATAATGGCAAATGCATCACCATACATGTTTAAAATGGTCTAGTTATGAAAATAGGTATTGTTATTTATTTTTATTGGAAGCTTAAATAATTAGTAATAATTTGAAGAAATCATAAGTCTAAAACTTATTCTCTCTTTGGAAGAGTCGATAGAGTTCCAGAGTGAGTAAACATTTGGTTACTGCAAGAAGACACGAATCAAAATTTCAACATGTTTATTTGTTTTTATCAGGCTTTAGGCAAAATAATTTCATTTGGAAGTTACATAAAAACTCATTCTAATGTTCTGCCTTTCTCTGTGGCTGTGAATAAAAAAAGAGTTAAAGACAAGATTATTTGCAAAATCTTAATCATTCAGCACTGAGCTGATATGAGATTCTAAAGTCTTTGTTACAATAATTCTTTAACTCTTGTGTTTCAATCCTGGCCTCAAGCATTTGCAAGCTTGCAAACCCAGGAAAGTCACTTATCCACTCAATCTAAATGTCTGCCTCTGGAGAATACAAATTATAATACTAATTGTGCAATAAGGATTAAATGAGATGGTATGTGCAAACATTGCTTTCTCATTAGTGAAATGCTTTCCAAATATGAGAGATGATGTGATGTTGATGCAAACAGAGAGACCTTTAATAGATGTAGCAATAGGTCTCATGGCAGTAGAGAACCATCTGTGGATGTGATGACTATACAGAGGAAACAATACTGTGCTCAGTAGAAGGACAAATGTCATCTAACATCCTTTCCCTTTAGGCATTTCTATAAGATAAGCAATTTGGGTTGTAGGCAGGAAAGGCTGCCCCACTGTTTATGACTACAGTGATTTTACTTTGCACAGCAAGTGAAGATGTTTGGGGGGGGGCACATTTTGTTTTGTTTTTTTTTTTTTTTTAATTAACTTTTATTGGTGTTTAATTTACCAACATACAGAAAAACACCCAGTGCTCATCCCGTCAAGTGTCCACCTCAGTGCCCGTCACCCATTCCCCTCCAACACCCGCCCTCCTCCCCTTCCACCACCCCTAGTTCGTTTCCCCGAGTTAGGAGTCTTTATGTTCTGTCTCCCTTCCTGATATTTCCCAACATTTCTTTTCCCTTCCTTTATATTCCCTTTCACTATTATTCATATTCCCCAAATGAATGAGAACATACACTGTTTGTCCTTCTCCGATTGACTTATTTCACTCAGCATAATACCCTCCAGTTCCATCCACGTTGAAGCAAATGGTGCACATTTTGTGTATGCATTCTCAATATGCCTGAAAGACTGTGTATAAATTCTTTTTTTAAAAAAAGATTTATTTATTTATTTATTTATTTATTTATTTATTTATTTATTTATGATAGACATAGAGAGAGAGAGAGAGGCAGAACACAGGAGGGAGGGATCCCTGGGTGGCGCAGCGGTTTGGCGCCTGCCTTTGGCCCAGGGCGCGATCCTGGAGACTCGGGATCGAATCCCACGTTGGGCTCCGGTGAGAAGCTCCATGCAGGGAGCCTGTCGGAGACTGTGTATAAATTCAATGACTATTTTGAAATATATAATGTTAAGTAAGTCTGTCACCAGAAATGGAAATGAAATTGACCAACTCACTATTGGCAACTGGACATGGTATACTACTTTATATTTGGCAGGCATGAAACAAAAAAAAAAAAGGGTCAGAAATTAAAATTTAATGGCCTCAGGTAGAATCAGCCTAGTGATCCATCTCCACCATAGAGCTGATTTCTTGGTGGAACATGAATACCCTACGATTATTGGATTAAACCTGTCTTCATCTAGACAGTGCAAAGATGGTTGTTGCTTCTCTTTGACTATGTGACTCTTGCTTTCAAGGGTTCAAGGATTATCAAACCACTTGTGACCAATATATTCTCTTTACTTACTCTGGTATAAAAAGACCCATTTGGATTTGAAAATGTCTACTCTATCATGGAGTGCTTTTCATCTTAATCTCTGAAGTTTAGGAAGAGTTGTGATTAAATTTGCATCAACATCTTTGATCCACCTGAAAGAGTAATTGTTGGTATTCTCAGTTTTCCACCTTTAATGCTCAATTTTTCATATTCAGAGTGCTGCAGTGATAAGTCAAGCTCAAAGCCAGCACCTAGATGGTTATTGAAAGGCTTGGTTCTATGACTAGCATGTAGTAGAGACAGAGACCATCTCCTGACTTAACATTTAGAACTTTAAAAAGAACAACCACAGATGTTTATAAAGTTGATGCATTTCACAATCATGTCTAGGTAGGGGTAGGGTAAATAGACACTAAATTTTACCTCACATTAATCACCAAACTTAACCTTACTAAGAAGTTGCATCTTCCCAAAGGGGGGCTATGTCTAATTGGAACCTAAATATCAAGTGGAATAGTAAGGGCCTTGACCATGAACAAACAAGTTCAATAAATTAAAGAAAATGCAGATGAATGTAAAATTATAGCCCTGGGATTTGCAAAACTGTGGAGAAACCATAGTTATATGTAAAAAGACAGAAGACAAGATTTTCCCCTCCCACTAACTCTAACTCTGATCCAACAGCACATGCACTGAGAGAAGCAGATTAACAAAGACGACATTACAGTGGTTGACACGTAGGCAACACTGTGGCTAACACTAGATAATCTTTTTTTTTTTTTTGACACTAGATAATCTACAGTTTTTTTCTTTGAGATGTCTCAAAGACTCTGAGATGCCTCGATATTATTAGACAAAGAGCATTTCCAAACTTCTTTTTAAACTGGCTACCCTTGGGACACCTGGGTGGCTCAGCCGTTGAGCGTTTGCCTTTGGCTCAAAGCATGATCCTGGAATCCTGGATCGAGTCCCGCATCAGGCTCCCTATGAGAAGCCTGCTTCTTCCTCTGCCTACGTCTCTGCCTCTCTCTCTCTCTCTCTCTCTCTCTCTCTCTCTCTCTCATAAATAATATGTGGAGCCTGCTTCTCCCTCTGCCTAGGTCTCTGTCTCTCTCTGTCTCTCATGAATAAATAAATAAATCTTAAAAAAAATAAACTGGCTACCCTTGCTGACTAATTAGAACATCTCTGGAAGAGGCTATACATTGGTGACAATTTTGGTTGGGGACAATTATAGTAGTTTCTGGCCTTAAGTTTCTGAATCTGAATTCCAGCTCATGGGGAGAGGGAGTGACCAGAGTGTGCTTTATGATTAAACACCATGGGTAATGACTTTATGCCTACAAGAGTGAGTCCAGGTGGAGACAAAATGCATTAATGTATCAGTGAGTTCAGTATGTGATGTCTATTAAATTAAGTATATTAAAATAAAGTGCCCTGTTTTTATTGTACTGGTGAAATATATCACACATGTTATGCTATGACAGGTAATCAAGTTATCTAGGAGTCTTATAGATCAGAGTTATTCTTACTTATCTTTTATGAGATGATTTTTAATATATCTCCGAGAGAAAAACATAATTCCTATTTTGGGGAGAAAGTTTCATGGTACAATTCAAATGTTCTCAACTGTCTTTTACAGAGCCAACTGTCTGGTCATATAGTGACATCTACCACTAAGATTTTGGCATTTGTAGTGTACTGACTGATCAAGTGCCAAAAGAATATATCCTGCTTTTTACACTTTCCTGCTGTATTATTCCACTTGGAAGAGCTCGGGGGGGTGGGGCAGATAAAATTAAGGATTCCTCCAACTACAATCTGTAACTAAAGATGATGTGTCATTTTAGACTGAAGTCGTACTGGTTGGTCTCTTCCCTTAGAGTATTAGATGAACACCATTAATAATTTTTCTTCCACTTTTTCCCCTGTGATAACATACACATAACATGAATTTACCACCTTAAACAATTTTAAGTGCATATTTCAGTGGTATTAAATACATTCATATGTTGTACTACTATCGTTAATCTCCAGAACTCTCTTCATCTTGTAAAATAAAACTCTATACACATTAAACAATAACTTCCCATTCTTACCATCTCAGACCCTAGCAGCCACTACTCTACCTTCTATCTCTATGACTTTGACTAGTTTGAGTGTTTTGTATAAGTGAAATCATAGAATATTTGTCTTTTTCTGCTTCTGTATAGCTCCATTTCCACCTCTTTCAGTTATTGATACCACAAAATTACATATAATATATATGTATTGCATGTATATACACAACATAAATATGTAATCTCTATCTTTTTGAAACTTGTATGCAAAAAATACATAATTTGTAAGTCTTTTAAATGCATTAGTATTAGATTACATAGAAAAAACAAAATGTGAAGCCACAAACCAAAGTTACAATAATATTAGCTTTCAGACTCATTTTTTAATGTTCCAGGCTCTAAATAAAAGTAGAACTTTAAACCATTGCTACAATAATACTAGGTTTTATTCCTGCCCATGCATTTACCTTTACTGCAATCTCCATTTCTTCATACCGCTTCAAGTTGCTGGGTAGTATCATTTTGTTTCAATCTATAGGACTCCCTTTAGCAATTTTTCAGGACAGGTCTAATGGTTATGAACTGCCTCAGCTTTTGTCTATTGGAGAATGTTTTAAATTCTCCACTTTTGAGAGCTAGTTTTGTAGGCATAGGATTCTTTATTGACAGTGTTTTTGCTTTTGTTTTAGTTTTTTTAGCTACTTTGAATATATCAGCCCATTACTTCTGGACTCCAAAATTTCTGATAAGAAATCAGCAGATAATCTTTTTGAGGAACCCTTACATGTTATAGTTCCACATCCTTGCTGTTTACAAGAGTCTATCTTTGTCTTTGACTTTCAAAATTTAATTATAATGTGTCTCAGTGTGTGTGCCTTAGGGTTTACCTTACTTAAAATTTATTGAACTTCTTAGATATTTACATTCATAATTTTATGAAATTTGGAAAGCATTCAGCCATAATTTGATTTTTTTGTCTGCCCCCCCTTCTCCTGGAATTCCCACAATGTTTGATGGTATACCACAGGTCCCGTAGGCTCTATTTCCCTTTTCTAATATTTTTATTCCCTTTCTGTTCCTCAGATTGAACACTTTATTTTTTCCTACATGGTCAAATCTGCCTTAAATCCTTCTAGAATTTTCATCTCAGTTATTTTAATTTTCAACTCCAGAATTAATTTCTTTCTAAATTTTCCATCTCTGTTGATATTTCCATTTTGTTCATACATCATTTTCTTAACTTCTTCTATATCTCCTTTTAGTTCTTTGAGTATCTGTTATTTTAAGTCCTAAACCTGTCATGAGATCTTTTCAGGGAGTCTCTTTTAATTCATTTTCCTATGAATAAGCCATGCTTTTTCTTTTTTGTTGAAAGCCTTGTGAATTTTGGTTGAAACATGGACACTTGAATCTAATAATGTATCTTCCCTCAGGGTTTGCTGATTATTTTTTATTTTTTTTATTTTTTTGGTAGATTTTTTCTTTGCCAAGAATAAGTCTGAGGTATAAGCTAAAGACCTCCTCAAGTTGTTTCTTAGCCTGCACCTTTCTCTGGGCATGCATGGTCACTTTTAATTTCCCTTGTATATGAACTTGCTTTGGAAATGTCCCTGTGTTCAATACCTGGCTCCCAAAAGGAAAAAAAAAAAAAAAGAAGGAGGGAAGGAAGGAAGGAAGATATGGAAAAAAAGAAAATAAGGGAAAAATAAGGAGGAAAGAAAAAAATGAATGATGGAGGGGAGGAGTACTAGACCTTTAGATGCACTGGAAGTCACTTCAGCTTAAGGTAGAAGGGCTTGCAATAATGGTAAAAGATGCAATGATGTTCCCACCCTTTTCTTTTTCCATACCTCTGAGATCAGAAGCAGTAAACAGCAATCAGAGCGCAAATCTCCAATATTTGGAAGACAGAGTCTTTTTTTTTCCTAGTGCACTTGCACTAGCTGAGTGCAAGCCGGTCCTATAACAAAGGCATAACTCCATGTCAGGGGCTGGGGAGTGGGGGTGGGTATCTTCTATTGGGCTAAAAGCTGAATTTCACCAAATTAACTGCAATTTACCACCAAATCCTTCCCTTGGAAATTTTTAGCTTTTTTTTTTTAAAGATTTTATTTATTTATTCACGAGAGAGGCAGAGACATAGGCAGAGGAAAAGGTAGGCTCCCTGCGGTAGCCCGATGAAGAACTCCATCCCAGGACCCCAGGATCACGTCCTGAGCTGAAGGCAGATGCTCAACTGCTGAGCCACCTAGGCGTCCCCATTTTGAGCTTTCAATAGACTCTAGAGTTCCAAAATAATTACATCAGACAAATTCTGCCAGTAAACTTGTTATCTAGATGGAAAGACAGATTTCTGATGCTTCCTCCTAGGCCATCTTCCCAGAACTCCACTAGGGAATCATTTTTGAGAGATATATTTGATTTGGCCTTCATCATTGGTTGCTTAGTGTACAGAAGTTCAGTTTAACAGTTAAGAATATAGATTCAGACTGCAATCATATACTGACTCACTTATTACTTAGGTGTTGTGCAAATGAAATTGCAGTTCCTTCCTCCACAAAACATGAATGTGAGAGGCAGCTTCTGAAGTGGTTTCCAATGATACCCACAACAACTAATCATGTTCTTTCACGTGTGTTTGATCTACGAAGTATCTAATAAAATAATGTGATCAACACTGTGGGGTGTCCTTTACAAGATTAATCTATAGAGGACTGTTGTGGTGTGTGTGTGTGTGTGTGTGTGTGTGTGTGTGTGTGTGTTTTCTTGTTGACACATTCTTTCTAGGTCTCTTACTTGTCTTCTCTGATGAAACAAACTACCATCTTGAGGATGTTCATGCAATGCACTCAGCAAAAAACTGAGTGAGGGTGGTTTCCACTCCATGGTTAGTAAGAAACTCGGGTCTTTGGTCCAACAGCCCAGGAAGAATTGAATCTATCCCATGATCATGTAAATAAATCAACCCTTCCCTAGTAGAGCCTCGATTTGACCAGATGATACCTTGACTGCAACTTGTAAGAAACCCTGAAGCAAAGAACTCAGATCACTCTTGTCCAGATATATGACCAAGAAAAACTGTGAGATAATCAATGTGTACTGTTTAGGCCACTATTTGCATTAGTTCGTTATACAGCGAGAGATAACTAATAGAATGGATAATACGGATGTCTATCTCAATTTATTTTTAATGATGATAAAGGATATAAGACAGATTACTCCTCCTAAACAATCACTGGTATAGAGTAAGCACTCAAAAAATATTGACTAATCTTATTCTTTTCTTTATTTTAATCTGATTGATACTCAGACTTGATAAATGGATATCAGTAATATCTTTGGGGTCCATATTTATAACAAGGTCATATCAAGGAATTTAAAACCATTATTCTTATTATACCATAAATTTATTTTGCTTGGTTGAGTGCATTTTATATATTGAATTCAAAGTTTTAAATTATACCATGTTAATTGTCACCTTCTAGGCCATGGATCCCAGGGAAAATGATTCTTTACAAAGAATTCCATGAGAATGTACAAATTTTCTAGGCTATAATAAAGATACAAATATAATTTAGCTGACCTGGATATTAAAACAAATCCGTAAAAAAAATAAAAATAAAACAAAACAAATCCCTAAAATGTATATATCATTTAAAAGGAATTTATTTACCCCAATGCAGATTTCTTGGTTAACTTATTTTGAAGGTGTACAATTTACAGTCCATTAAAATAAAAGAAAAGAAAACTAAGAAAAATCATTTTACAATTAGTTTAATGTGTCTACATGGGACCTCTATACATTGTATTATGTATTCATCAAGTGACGATGATTATCCACTCAAGAAAGCTGGGCTAACAGAGAGTTAGAAGTGATTCTTGCCTTTGAAAGGCATACACTTAAATTATGGTTATCCATGTATATATTTAGAGTTGACTTTTTTTTGCCTTGTTTTAGGTGTTAAGTATGCTAACATTTGCATTGATATAACCATTTCCAAAATTCTTTATATTTTGAAGTCTAAAAATGAGCATGGGGAAATGAAAACATTGAAAGGTAAAAGCAGTTCAGTATTGTTATTAAGTCCTTCTACTTCACACCAGGCCATTTTAGTGAATCCTTTCCCCATGCCATTACTAGCCAAGAGCTGCTGCAGCTAAAACTGTAGATGGTTCAGGCATGGAACATAGAATGTCCTGGGTTCCAGCTGGCTATAAGAACCTAAGATGAGCTTATAAGGCACATGCCAGCAAGACACTATTCCTCCTTTTCTATATTTCCTATTTTTAAAAAATTGTTCAAAAAGACTAGAAGATTTACTTGTGTCCATTGGCAGTGATTATAATCCCTTGGAATCAGAGAAATAAAAGTGAGGCTGGAAATGCTTTTTCTTTTCTCTTCCTTCTCATGCTGAGCCTCAGTGCTACTTTCTACCCAGCCCTCTTCACAGGAGTAAGAATTTTGCTAAGTCTTGGCAATACCAAGCAGGGTGTGCCTCTCACTAAATAATAGCATTGAGTAGTTTCTTGAAGCTTCTGCATATCAAGATGACAAAACTGAATAAAATCAATCCAAACAGCCAAAGAATCAGTCTCTGAGCAGTCTGATTGGAGAGGAACTGGAAGAAATATTATGGTCCAATCTAACCTTAAACTCCCCTACCCACCATAAGCTTAAAGTAGTAAGTCAAAATCTACACTTATAATCATAATTTTGAATCAAGAAGCTCCCTAGGACATGCAAAAGTAAGAATTGTGAAAAAAATAGCAATTGCTTATTGGAATCTGGATAAAACACATTAACAAATGGGAAATAAGTTATAGGAACTGTCCACAGTTTTTCACTCTAACATTTCTGCAAAATGTAATTGGAAGACCATCACTAGTGGGTTAGGGAAGCAAAATCTGAAAAACAAAGCAAAAAAAGAAGAAAGGAAGAAAGAAAGAAAGAAAGAAAGAAAGAAAGAAAGAAAGAAGAGAAAGAAAAGAAAAAGAAAAAAGAAAAGAAAAGAAGAAAAGAAAAAAGAAGAAAAGAAACAAAATGAAAAGAAAAGAAGAAAAGAAAAAGAAAAAAGAAAAATTGTGCCAGGAACTGTCCTACACCTTTTAGTGTTTTTGGTCCGTTCTGCCAATTCAAAACCATGGTGGAGGAGGACATTGTGATTGCAGCTGGGGGAAAAGAAGATTGACCAATAATTTACCTGACTGCATTCTGCTTAATGCTTGAGTTGGCTCAATTTTTCCACCAAAAGTATTCATGGTAGTGAGGATTAATAGCACTAGAATTATGGAGTTGAGAGGTAGCTTCATATTCCCACTTCTCACACATTGTAGGAATTATGTCTTTAGAATTGTACCTTTAGACACTCTTAGCATTGGGAAGTTCACTGATTTGTGAGTTAAAGCTGGCATCCTTATGTTGACCTTGAAATTCCTTATTTATAATGTCTGCCCATTTGTCCAATTGGAAATATAAGTGATTTTACCTCAATCTAATAGCTGCTGCAATAGCTTTTAAAAATAATAATATTTTATGATAAAGCAGTTTTTAAAAATAAGACTTAATGTTTTCAGAATAATCTTAGGTTCACAGCAAAATTGAGAGGAAGCTATAGAGATTTCCCAACTATCTCTGTAGACTCTCAGATTATCAGCATCCCAGCACAGTGGTATGTACCTTGCTATAACTGATGAACCTAAATTAACATATCACAATCACCCAGAGTCCATAGCTTACCTTAGAGATAATTCTTGGTGTGGTACATTCTGTGGATTTGGACAAAAAAAAAAATACAATCACATTATTCTATCATAATAGTATTATACAAAGTATTTTACTGCCATAAAAATACTCCATGTTCTACCCATGTGTTCCTCCCCCACCATCCCAATCTGTGACAACTACTGATCTTTTTGTTTCCATAGTTCCATCTTTTTTAGAATGTCATATAATTGGAATCATAAAGTTTGTAGCCTTTTCAGATTGGCTTCTTTCGCTTAGTGAAATGCATTTAAAGTTCCTCCATATATGTTCATGGCTTGACAACTCATGGTTGTCATGGTTTTAGGGCTGAATAATAAATCTGTTGTTTGGATGTACCACAGTTTATGTATCCATTCTGACAATTTCTTCCTTAAATGATGCAGTTAGACCATATACTTTCTTTTTTTTAAGATTTTATTTATTTATCTATGAGACATACACAGAGAGAGGCAGAGACATGGAGAGAGGGAGAAGCAGGCTCCCTGCAGAGAGCCAAACGCAGGTATCAATCCCAGGACCCCAGGATCACACCCTGAGCTGAAGGCAGACACTCAACCGCTGAGGGAACCAGGTGCCCCTAGACCATCCACTTTCAAAGTGACTATTGATATAGTTAAATTAATATCTACCGTGTTTGTTATTATTTTCTACCTATTGCCTTTTTGTTTCTTTTTTTGTCTTCCTTTTTCCTTCTGTCTTGAGATTTGGATTGTACATTTTGTATGATTTAATTTTCTCTCCTTAATGTATCAGTTATGCTTTTTTAGTGGTTGCTGTAGAGTTTACAATACATATTTACAACTAATCCTATCTGCTTTCAAACAACAATATAATGATTAAGGGGTACTTAATAAATTATGCCAATAATATAATACCAATCCCTCCCTTACAATTCATTTTGTATCATTGCTGCCATTCAGTTCACTTATACATAGGCATATATATGTACACATATACATGTACATATATATGTATATAGATATATAAACATAGATCTGACACATTGTTGCTATTATTTTGGAAAAATGTTTGTTTGATCAATTAAATTAAGTAAATAAGTGTTTTTTTAAAGATTTTATTTATTCATGAGAGGCAAAGAGAGAGAGGGAGAGAGAGAGAGAGAGAGAGAGGCAGAGACACAGGCAGAGGGAGAAGCAGGCTCCATGCAGGGAGCCTGATGTGGGACTTGATCCCAGGACTCCAAGATCATGCCCTGGGCTGAAGGCAGGCACTAAACTACTGAGCCACCCAGGGATCCCTAAATAAATGTTTTTATTTTACTTTCACTTATTCTTTCTTTGGTCCTCATCCTTTCTTTATGTAGATCTGAGTTTCTAACCTACATGCTATTTTTCTTCTTTTTAGATAACTTATTTTTATATTTCTGCAAGGCAGGTCTACTGGCAACTGATTCCTTCAATTTTTGTTTATCTGACTATGCCTCTATTTCTCTTTCACTTTTGAGGGATCATTTTATAGGATACAGAATTCCAGGTTAGTTGGATTTTTCTCTCAACACTATCTCACTCCACTCTCTTCTTACTTGCATGGTTTCTGAGGAGAATCTGGATGTTAAAAAAAAAAAAAATCTGGATGTAATTCTTAGCTTTGTTACTCTATAGGTAAGGTGCTTTTTATTTATTTATTTTTCTTTTTTTAAATTTTATTTCAGCTGGTTTCTTTCAGGATCTTTTCCTTGTCTTTGATTTTCTGTAGTTTGAAATCAATTCCTTAGGTAATGCCTTTTGACATTGATCCTGCTTGGTATTCTCAGATCTTTATCTGTGCTGTGGTGCCTGACATTAATTTAAGGAAATTCTCAGTCATTATTGTTTCACATATTTCTTCTGTTCCTTTCTCTCTTTATCTACTTTTGGTATTCCCATTACGATTAGATCTTTTGTATTTGTTTCACACTGTTGAATATTCTATTTTCCTGATTTTGGTTCTCTTTCCCTATTGGGTTTTGCTGATACTGCTGATATAATTTTAGTCAGGGATTCTTTCCTCTAGCTTTGTCTAGCATACTAATAATCCCATAAAAGCCATTGTTCATTTATTCTACAGTTTTTCCCTAATGTTTCTCTCTCTCTCTCTCTCTTTCTCTGTGTCTCTCTCTTTTTATGATTCCCATCACTCTGCTTATGTTGCCTATCTGCTTTGCATGTTGTCTTGATGTTTTAAATTCCTGGTTGACAATAGCAACTTCCCTGCCTTGTCTGGTTCTGTTGCTTGTGCTACCTCTTCAAAAGGGATTTTGCCATTTGGTATGCCTTATAATGTTATCCTGATGGCTGGACATGATGTACTATGTAAAAGGAACTGCTATTAATAAATCTTTAGTAATGTGGTAGTGAGGAATGGAGTGGTATGGAAGGGGGAAAATCTATAGTCTTATGATGAGTTTGCAGCTTATTAGTATGCTTATGCCTATGGACTGTGAACTTCACAAGTGGTTCTTAATGTTTTTTCTCCCTGCTTAGGCAGAAGAGGACGGCTAACTGTTGGCTGGACTTGGGTATTTCCCTTCTCCCCCTTGGAATATTATAGGTGACTGGAGATGGTTATTTACCTTTTCCCAGGTTAGTTAGGCTGTGGTAACACCCCAGAAGGCTAGACTCTGTTTAACTAGTTTTTCTTGAGGTCATGCCTTGTTAATAAGAAAAAAAGTGCTATGGCATATTTCAAAGTCGCTCCATTTCACCTCCCCCTTCCACAAGCATGAAAAGATTTTCCTCCTTTATTTTCTTTGACAAACTGGTCGAGATCTTGGAGGCATTTTTCACAAAATTTTGGAGTCTCGGGGATCCCTGGGTGGCTCAGCGGTTTAGTGCCTGCCTTTGGCCCAGGGCGCGATCCTGGAGTCCCACATCGGGCTCCCGGCATGGAGCCTGCTTCTCCCTCCTGTGTCTCTGCCTCTCTCTCTCTCTCTCATAAATAAATAAAATAAATAAATCTTTAAAAAAAATTCGGAGTCTCCCCTATGATTGAGTCTCCTTGGAGAGTTTAACTCTGAATTTTTAACACTGATCTTCCAACAATTCTTCGCTTATGGCTGGGGTTTCCCTACCTAGATGCTGGTTCTCATGGAGGTTTGTACTCAAGTCCCATCTCTTGTAAGCTGTGACTCTGTTTTTGTAAGTCTGTCTCCTAAATATCAGGAACCGTGGTTTACCCTGCAATCTTCTTTCTCGTACAGAATATAGAAGCATTGTTGGCTTTTCAGTTTGCTGAGCTCTTTATTGTTGGATGGGAGGCTTTCATGCTCCTTACATGTGGAACTAAAACCAGTTAAGCAGCAGTTACACTTCCATTTATCATTCTACAAATCAAACCATTCACACTCTAAAAAATGTTCCTAAATATGTACTCAAATTTCCAAACAGAGCTTTAAGTACAATTTTTTTCTCAAAAGAGGTTTCTTACATAACTGGTGTCCTTTATTGCTTCTCTCAGTGTGCACTAAATATGGTTTACATCCTCTAATCGTTGATGGATGGATCTGGCCCTTCATCTCTAACATCCAGTTAATCAACACGTCCTTCATTTCAAAAACTATTCTGGTTTTCTAATCTGTCAGTTTAACTCCATGCTTTAAGTAACCTCATAACTGTCTTTCACCAGCATTATTGTAATAATTTTCTTATCATTCTGCTTGCCTCTACTTTTACTTCATCCTAATCATATTTTACACCAAAGTCAGATGATTTTGCTAGAATTAAAATATAATAATTTAATTTCCCCTTATAGAAAAGTCTCCATAGCTTTCCATTTCCTTAAACAAACAAACAAACAAACAAAAAATACATAAAATTTTAAAAGCCCACGCTTCTTAGCAAGGTATACAGGGATGTGGCCAACACTTGTTTTCCCAGTGGTGTTTCTTGTCACTTTTTCCTTCACATGGTCTTAGCAAATAACCTACAAACACTTTCTCTATACTCTAGTATTGGTAGCCTTGCAACCACAATTCTTTCCTCATGGGCCCATGTTTCACCTCCCTCTCTCTTTCTGTTTTGCTTTCCTTGATACATTTTTTTGATACATTGCCCATATTACCTCATAGGTGCCTTCACTTTTTGAGATAAATCTCTTATATCCCCACCCGTGCTCTAGAAGTTCAGGTCAGAGTGGAGGACCTAGGATTTGCTCCAGGTCATTTACTAGATGTAGGCCCTTGGATATGTCACTTGACCCACCAGGTTTTTTTCACCTTAAGAAATTGAGCAGTTATTTATGTTAAATTCATGGGGTTGATGTAAAAAAAAAAAAAAAAAAGTGAGATGCCAAGGAAAACAAAACAAAACAAAACCCTGTTACCTGAATTCTAATGTACTATACAACTAAGAAACATTACTAAAGTGACCACTGCTATGTAATTCATCTGGTAGTTTCTCTTCCAATTCCTGTTTACTTCTCTGCCTTATTTATTTCTTTGGAATATGTTTAAATAAAATAGAATAAAGAGTAGTAATTTGCTAATCCTTCAGAGATGACTGCAGTGTATAGCTTCATTACATCAAATGTGTTTACATTTTTGAAATGATTTGCCAGTGGGGACTTTTTGAAAAACAAATCTGAGAGATGCTATATTGGAAATCTGAACAAGATCTGAGCATTTTCCTGGGCCTGTGGTGATTTTCAATAAGTTTTCTTTTTATGAGGAATAAATTGTGTGCAAGTTAGAAGAAGCAAATTATTATGGAAAGAAATGTCATTTTTCCCCTCTCTTTAATATCATGACACAGAAATATATTGAATATGAAATATCCCTACTATTTTTCCCTTAATTTTCTTTGCTATAAACATTCCCTGGTATATATTCTTAAACCACTATTAATAAGAATATATATATATATATACACACACATATATATATATAATTCTTAACACTTAATGCGTTCTTTGGGTAATTATGTTATGTCAATATAGGTTCATCCATTGTGACAAACAGACCATATTGTGGGGGATAGTGAAAATGGGAAGCTATGCATAAGTGGGGAATAGGGTATATGTGAAATCGCTGTACCTTCCATTCAACTTACTGCGAACCGAAAACTACTACAAAAAGAAAAAAAAACTAATAAAATTTTTCCAGAATAGAAAAACAAACAAAATAAAACCCAAAACAAAACAAAAAAACCCCAACAATATCAAAAGTTTCTAATCAATTTGTAAAGAGATCATTCCTTAAAAGAATTAATAATATGGGCCCAAACTATGGTAAAGTGATCAAATCTCAAAGTAGAAATTAGATTGCTTGTTTGCAATTTACAGAAGCCTTAAGGCTCAAGGAAGTAAAATATACATTTGCAGTATAACTGATTACAAAATTAACAATATCTTTTGAGGGGATATGCTTTAAAATATACATATTTTTATAACAATGTGTAATCTATATGTTGATTTATAGCGTTCTGTTACTTTTTTTCTAAGCAGCCATCCTGTGAAGTAGGTAGTTTTTCATCTTTTGTTAAGAATATTTACTAGAGTCATATATCTAGAATGTCACAGATTCCAAGCTCAAATTATAGAGAACTGACATCAAAGAGTGGTAAATTGGCATCATAGGAAAGGATTAACTTTGAAACCTGTCATATTCACTTTGGGATGATAGCTTTATATTTTATTAGTGGTAAATAAAGTTAAATACACTCAAATGCCTATCAGGCTGCAAAGCACATGAGAAGTAGCTAATGTACTTTTGGTTTTTATCCTCTTGATATTCTTATTGACTGTTTCTTCTACTGGAAATCATGTAAAGGGAGCATTTAAAGTAGATAGAAATTATTAACTGACTCTACCACTGCTGATTAATCACATAAATGGTGATGTTTACTACCAATCATTCAGTCTTCCTCTGGTCTGCATTTCGTTGTAAACTGAAAACCTCTCTAAAAAAAAGAAAAAAAAAACTTAATAAAGTAAAGTAAGTAATCACTTAACTAACTGAATAGATAAAATGAATATATTTGACATATCAAACAATTGACCTTGGAGTTGGGGATTATTGGGAAGGGGTGATAATGGAAGGGGAGAATCAAGGAGAACAGGTAGATGGCTACTGAAATAATTCAGAAGTGAGATGGCAATGTCATGGTCCAAAGTGGTAGCCAACAACAAAGTCGGAGAAATGGTCATATTCTGGAAATATTTGAAAATAATGCTAAGGGGGTTTTGTGATAGATTATTGGCGAGGAAGGAAGGAAGGAAAGAAGGATGGAAAAAGAGAAAGAAATAGGTAGGTAAGGAATGAGGGAAACAAGAGGAAAAATATAAAGAAAGGTGAGAATGGCCTACAAATATTTTCACCTGAACAATCGGAGGATTGAAGTCACTAATGATGAATTTCAGTTTAGGACATATACCTATTAAATATGTAAGTGTTGCTACTAGGGAGAATTTGACTTAATAAAAATAAGTTCAGGGGGAATTCAAGAATAAATATATAAATTTAGGAATCACTGTTACATGGATGATATTTAAAATCATGAGATTTGAGGAGATTGTCAAGACACTGAATGGAGATTGAGGAAAAAATAAGAACAAAAAATCAAAGAGTAAGACCTGAAGTACTTCAAGGAAAGTATTTTCAAGGAAAGAATCATGATAACAAATAGAGAAATCTTCATAGAAATCTTCAGTAATAACAGGCAGGTTGTTTGTTCCTACTAGCGTATGAACTGTGAAGAAGAATTTTGAAGTGAACACTATAGGAAAGGAGAAACATATGCCATGCTGATACCAATAAAATAAGTTGGAATGCTTTATTAATTTCAGAACAAGTCACTTCAGAGCATGGGAAGTTATCAAGAATAAAGAGAAGTATTACATAATGATAAAGTAGTCATTTCTCCAAGAAGGCAGAAAAAATCCATAGCATGTATTCAGTTAATATCAGAGAATCAAAACATGTGAGGCAAAAACTAATAAAACTGCAAGGAGAAAGAGATAAAACCATATTTTGTTAGAGACTACAATACCTTTATTTCAGTAATTGATAGTTCCAATAGGCACAGATCAAAAACAAGGCATACATGTTACCTCACATCATTCCTATTGAAACATCTTATTGAGAAACTTAGTACAATCCAGGGGAGGGGGGTAGGAAGAAGGAGAGAGAAATTGAGATATTGGGAGGAGAAATAAAACTTTCTTTGTTCACAGATGACAAGACTATCTCTGTAGAAAATTCCAAGCAATTGATTAAAATTTCCCAGAATTAATATGTCCTTACAGTGATATTTCAAGATATAAGGTTATAAATATAAAACTCATTTTTTATACTAGCAAAATACAACTGAAATTTAATAACATATATTATATCCAAATATAATAAAATAAATTTATAATAAATATATAATAAAATATATAATAAAATAAAATATATAGATAAAATTATATCAAAATAAAAATGCATACATAAAAGCTTATAAAATATGTAGAGGATATACACATGGAAAGCTACAAAACTCTGATGCAGTAAATCGAACAAAGATCTAAATAATACAGAGATATTCTTAATTCAAAAGGTGTCAATAATAGTTCAAGAAAACTTCTTTGTTGGAAGACTCATAATCGTTAAAACCTCAATGTTTCTGAAATTGATCTATAGGGTCAACAAAATTGCAACCAATCATAGCAATTATTTTTTAGGTAACTGATTGCAAAGTTTATAAGTAAAGAAAAGACAAAAGATGCAGAATAGGCAATACATTAAAGATTAAGAAAGGGAGCAAGATGGAGGACTGACATTACCAGACTTCAAGATTACTCTCAATCCAGAGTGATCAAGGCAGTGCACAGTTGAAGAAAGAATAGTCACAGAGATCAAGAGGCCAGCATTGTTATCCCACAATTAGAAACCTACAAATATGGTCAATTAATCTTTGACAAATTAGCAAAGGCAATCAATAGAGAAAGGATAGCCTTTTCAACAAATGGTTCTATAACAACTGTGTATCTGTGTGTAAAAAAATGAATCTAGACACTGACCTCACTGCTTTTACAATGATGAGTCAAAATGGATCATAGACTTAGAGGTAAAATGCAAAACTATGAAACTTTCACAAGAAAAGAGACAATCTAGTTGACTTTGGGTTTGGCAGTTCGTTTTTAGAAGAAGGGTACAATCCATGAAAGGAAAAATGAGTTGGAATATATTAAAAGGAAAAATTTATGATTTGCAAGATCATTAACAGAATGAAAAGGCTAACCAAAGACTAGAGACATTTTTCCAAATAGATATTTGATAAAATACTTATATCCAATATATACAAATAACTTTTCATATTTAACAATATGAAAGCAAATAACCCAAAATAAAAATGGGCAAAACATCTGGAAAAAAAAAAACAAAATAACAAACACCTCATTGAAGAAAATACACAGATGGCAAATATGTACATGAAAATATACTCAATGTCATTCATTGGTAGAGAACTACAAATTAAAACAAGAATGATATACCGCTCTGTACCTATTGGAATGACTGAAATACAGAAAATTGACAATCCAAATTACTGGCAAGGATGCACAGAAATAAGAACTTCTAACACAAAATGATGTGTTACTTTGGAAGACAATTTGGCAGTTTTTTGTAAAGTTAAACATGTTCTTACCATATGATTCATATAAAGCTAGTTGTTCTAGTTATTTACCCAACTGAATTAAAATGAATGTCCACCCGAAGACCTGCACATAAACTTTTACGTCAGCTTTATTTATAATTGCCGTAAAAACAGAAGCAGCCAAAGTATTCTTTAGTTGATGAATGGATAAACAAACTTTGTATATCATGAAAAGGAATATTATTTAGTGATACCAAAACAAAAATCCACTAGTAAGCTATGAAAAGATATGAAGAAACGCAAATGCTAAAATCAATCAATCAATCAATCAATCCAGGCTAAAAAGGCAATACACTGAATGATTCCAACTATATTGCATTCTGGAAAATTCAACTCTATAGAGATAGTAAAAAGATCAGTATTTGCAAGATATATGGGAAGAGAATGCAAGGGATGAATAGGTAAAGCACAGTGTGGTAAACCTACTACACAAGGATAATGGTAACTACTGTAATAGTAGATATGATATGCGACACTATGCATTTGTCAAAACCTATAGAATCTTATAACACAATGAGTAAACCTTCACGTATGTAAATTTTTAAAAAATCACTTAAGAGGTAGAGGGATCCAGGAAACATGCAAATTATGACAAGAGACTCTAACTGTACCACAAATGTATGCAATTCACTGAAGAGAGTAGGGAAAAGATGCTGACCTAAGCAACTTTGTAATGAGTGAAGTCAAAAGGAGGCAAAAGTAAATGCATGTAAGTATATTATCCAGTCTGTTAGTTGTTTTCACAAGGTCATGGGCTAACAGTTTTTTTTTTTAAATAAATTTATTTTTATTGGTGTTCAATTTGTCAACATACAGAATAACACCCAGTGCTCATCCCGTCAAGTGCCCCACCTCAGTGCCCACCACCCAGTCACCCCCACCGCCCACCCACCTCCCCTTCCACCACCCCTAGTTCATTTCCCAGAGTTAGGAGTCTCTCATGTTCTGTCTCCCTTTCTGACATTTCCCACTTATTTTTTCTCCTTTCCCCTTTATTCCCATTCACTATTTTTTATATTCCCCAAATGAATGAGAACATATAATTTTTGTCCTTCTCTGATTGACTTATTTCACTCAGCATAATACCCTCCAGTTCTATCCATGTTGAAGCAAATGGTGGGTATTTGTCGTTTCTAATGGCTGAGTAATATTCCATTGTATACATAAACCACATCTTCTTTATCCATTCATCTTTCGATGGACACCGAGGCTCCTTCCACAGTTTGGCTATTGTGGACATTGCTGCTAGAAATATTGGGGTGCAGGTGTCCCGGCGTTTCATTGCATCTGTATCTTTGGGGGTAAATCCCCAGCAGTGCAATTGCTGGGTCATAGGGCAAATCTATTTTTAACTCTTTGAGGAACCTCCACATAGTTTCCCAGAGTGCTGCACCAGTTCACATTCCCACCAACAGTGCAAGAGGGTTCCCCTTTCTCCACATCCTTTCCAACATTTGTGGTTTCCTGCCTTGTTAATTTTCCCCATTCTCACTGGTGGGAGGTGGTATCTCATTGTGGTTTTGATTTGTATTTTCCTGATGGCAAGTGATACAGAGCATTTTCTCATGTGCATGTTGGCCATGTCTATGTCTTCCTCTGTGAGATTTCTTTCATGTCTTTTGATGGGCTAACAGTTTTGATGCTGCTATGCAAATCAAAAAAGGACAGGACACAAATGAAGAATTTCCAATTGCCAAAGCTGGAAAAACATGACAACAAAATCAATAAAGAGTGTAGTACTTGCTTCTAACCTAAAGTACAAAATAAATATCCATGGGCCCATAATGATAAAATAAATGATGGAATAAATTAATAAATGTGGAACAATAGACAAATTCCCCCCCTCCAAAAAAAAAGAATTTCAAATAAACTATGTGGATATTTTATGCTAAAGGAGGGAGAACATAACTCTCTGTTCCTTAAATGTGAACTGATATAACAGGATTCCTTCCAGAGATGATAGTATGGATGAGGGAAGAAAAAATAAACTTTATGTTGGAGATACCTGACAAACACAACTTTAGCCTAGTGATAGGTTCAACATCAACAGTCATAAGTGATGCACCATATTGATAGATTTTTTTTTCACTTTAGAAATTCTGAAGGACAAAGAGTGTTAGCTCCCAGTCACATGGGGGACACAATAACTAAGGGCTAAAAGGAAGGAGGGAGGCATGGCAGGAAGTGGACGCATCATGCATCTGCCCCACAGAGGGTTCTGTGGGGCAGCAGAACCAACTGGACCAAACACAGGGCATCTTGCCATTCAAGTAATGTGGCCACAGGGTTGATGAAGACCGAGGGGGGACTTGAGGGTGGAGCTCAGCTGGTGTAGAAGACACATTCATCATCCAGGCGATCCTCACAGAAGCAGTGGATGGCAGTCAGACAAGCTTTGAGGCACTGTCACAGGAACCAGGGTTCAAGGGACCCAATTGCTAAAACTTGCCTAGCCTCCTGGAGGCCTCAGAAACTGGAGTGAGTGAATAAAGGGGTCAGCACAAAGTGGGCATTGGGGGGTGATCAGGCTAGTGGTTGCTGGAGACTACCAAATACAGCAGGGCTGTGGGTTGGACTCTTGACTTCTAGGTTCCAGAGAGCAGTCCTCTGATGCTCCAGACTCTATCCTAGGGGAGGGCTCTAGGAGTCCAGTCTGCCCGTGTGAGTTGGCCTGATGTGATCCATGCTCTGATGGAGGGAAGGACTCTGATACCTCAGGATGTTCCTGAGTAGAGGGTCCTGGTAGAGCAGGTTCCCTCCTATGGCCAGACTCTGGGGGCCCTGGCTCTGTTGGAGGGCACGGTTGAGCTATCTCCAGCTTTGCTCCTGGGTAGGGCTGTGGTTTCCCACACCCCTCCGAAAGGCAGGGTTCTGTTTGCCCAGAGCGTTGCAACAGTTCAGGAAGGTATAAGGCCCCTGAATTATGCTCTGGATCATTCAGAGGTTTAGAAATCTCAGCTAGTAGGGGATGAAGTTCAACCATATCTAGAGAAGAGCCTCCATTAAGCAGTGGGAACACTTGCCCGGTCCCCCCCGCCCCCCCCCCCAGAGGGTTTCTACTTCTGGGAAGTAGCGTTTCTACTTCCTTTCACAACAGCTGCTGCAGGATACTGATGCCCTCTGTCTTTTGCTCCTGGGGCTTGGGGGCTCTGCCAGGATGGGGTCCATGTGGAGTTGTTACTGGGAGTTCCCAGGCCACTCCTGCACCCTTATACAACTTTCCTGGTCTCCTTGATACGATGTGATAAAAATGGAACTTTATGTCTATGGTCTTCTTACCAAAAACCCATAACCCTAGCCTAATCTAAAACAAAAAACAAAAAACAACAAAAAAAATCAGACATAGTCTAATAGCAGAGATTCCTACGATATATGATATATCTTATTTTTACTACTCAAATTTGTCATGGTCGTCGTAAACAAGGAAAGTCTAATAAACGTTCACAATAAAGACAGGCCTAAGGAGACATGACAAAAGAACCCAATGGAGTAACCAGGACACATTCTTGGAACAATGATAAAAGAACATTAGGTATAAAACTAGGAAAATCAGAATAGATTATGGATTTTAGTTAATGATAATATAATAGAAATAAATATATAATATTATATAAATTGATAATAGGAGAAACTGTATGTGTCAGAATGGATATATAACTCTACTATCTTCATTTTTTAAAAAAATCTAAAACTATGCTAAAAAAACAAAGTATATTAATGAAAAAAAGGTACTGGGAAGCTAAGTGAAAATCTATGCGCACTTTAGTCTTTAGTACATATTCAAACTATTAACATGACATATAGACATACAGGTGATAAACTACTGACCCACATCATAGCTTTCCATGAGAGAACAAAATTTCTGCTGTTTCTTCAATATTCTGCTCCCCTGTGCTATCATTTTATATTCTGATAATTCCTATGATTGTCTAGCTTTATATCTCAATATAATTAATTCTATCTTGTTCTTTTTTACGTGAAAAAAAATCTAGATACTTGAAGACTGTAATTGAATTATTTTTGGCATTTCAGAAATGGTTGTGTTTTTCTTAAGTCATATTCAGAAGTCTCAGCTGTTTGGTCTCCAAATGCTCAATATCTCTGATGATGTCATGTGATAGCCAAAAATTCTGTGAGAATTACGAATAAAACTCTGATAGGACCACTTTTTAAAAAGATTTTATTTATTTATTTATTTATTTATTTATTTATTTATTTGAGACACACACAGAGAGGCAGAGACGTAGGCAGAGGGAGAAGCAAGGCTCCATGCAGGAAGCCTGATATGGGACTGAAATCCCGGGACTCCAGGATCACGCCCTGAGCCAAAGTAGACACTAACTATTGAGCCACCCAGGTGCCCTGCAACATATTTTCATAGCGTGAGAGTTTAATGTATAGGTCTTCCAGAACATGCAATATAGTAGTTGGTTTGGAATACTCTTTAGAAGTAAACTCTTCAATTACTCTAAACCTGGAACTTGGCTAAGGTGGCAATTTTCATTTATGCTAGCAGCAAGATGCTGATTTTGATGCATTTCCTTACTTGACTATTTAGCTGTTGTAATCGTGAAAATAAATGAATTGCTTTATTGCTAACAAATAAATAACTTGGTAATAATTTCTCTTCCTTGCAAACACATAATAAAGTGTCATAGAACATGCCTGTAAATCAGAGTATACAAGGGTGAGACAGAACATTAAAGTCATCATAAATATGGGGTAGTTTCACAGTTTTAGATAGCATGTTAACTAATTAAGTATGGAGCACAAAACAAATTGGAATAGCCCTGAATTTACCATTTATACACTAGGCAATCTGTATCTGCAAAGCATAGACAGTGGTTAACATAAACATAAAGCTAAAAACAAAGTATTGGAAGGTGAATAATTAATTTACAGTGACTTAGGTTTGTCCTATAATACACTTTATGATTATGTATCGAAATATGATTACTTCACTATTTTCATAAAGAAAATACTACAACTCTGTCACCTTTAGCTTCTTCTTGAGTGCAGTTGTTTTTATGTATATGCAATCATGTTTTCCAAATCACAGAATTCTTTTTGATATTCATCTATTATGGGTAAGGGCATCATTCTTAACAGTAAGTAGAGATTATTTGATGTAATAGAAATTAATATGTAGTAGATATTATGTAGTATCTAATGTTATGATATGTAACATAATAATTTTTGTGAAGCTTTATAATACATTATATAAATCTATAAATTTCCAGACATGTCAAAATAAATTTAGATGCTGTAGGACTAAACAGTTTATATCAAACATATTGCCAAGTAAACTAGAACACTGGAAAAAATCTTTGAAGACATTGTAGACATAATATAATGGTGAAGAACTAACCAGTTAAAATGTAAATAACTCATTGCTCAAAAAGGAAATCATTATGGAATTTAATAAATAATTTAATAAATAATTTAATAAATACTCTGCACTGAATGATAACAAAAATGTTATAAAACAAAACCTGTCTGACATATTTAAAGCTGTAATACACAATATAGCTTCTCAGACTTTTGATTTCTAACAAAATTTATACTTCATAAGTGTGAGGAAAAGTAGATGTCTATGAGCAAAAACATGTAACTTGACCAATACTTCATACCATACACAAAGTCCAATTTCATGTGAATAGTATATCAAATTATAAATATAAAAACGTCTTTCTAAAAAACAATAACAACAATTTCATAATGTTGGTGTAGGGGATAATTCCTTAACTATATAAGAATTAAATCCATATAGGGATTTTTGTTTGCTTGGTCTAAGACCTGTAGATTGTAGTTAGAGATACTATTTTTGACAAATGTGTATAAACTTGTACTGATATACCTGGGAAGTGATATGATTTCTCCTTTAGAAATGTAAGTATCAAAGCTTATTTATAAATATATGTAATATATATATTTATATGATAATTATCCCAAATTTTAATGGTTAAGTACAATAGATCATGGATTCCAATTCTTATGAAATAAGATTTCCATAATTACATGGCAGAGTTAAATATCGTATTCATCTGAGGCCTCAGGTCTTCTTCCAAGTCCACTGACTGCTGGCAGAGTTTATTTTTCTCTCATGCCTTTGACATAGCTCTTTTTATCTTTAAGCCAGCAATGATAGAGTTCTTCTCATAGTTGTAGTCTCTCTGATTATTTTTCTGCTTTCCTCTACTGCTTTCAAAACTCACATGATTACAATGATACCATCTGGATAATCTGGATAATCCCTCTTTTTAAAGGTCAGTTGATCAGAAATGTTAATTACATCTTCAAAACCCCATTTGCCATGTAATATAACATACTTATGGCATAACACCAGGGACCAAAGATAATGGGTGCTGAGATTTTTGCCCATCACAGAGTTAAACTTCAGCCATTATATTACCCAAATAAATCTAGTCAACACTTGTAATATATTTGGCTCTTTGGTATTTTTAACTCCTTCTTATATTTGAGGAATTCCCTTTTAAATGAATATTAATTAGTTATAAAGCTATTCTTTGTCTATAGATTGAAAATTTGTAGATAATTCTCTTACACCAAAAATGTCAGACGAAGACTTAGGATGCACCAAGCATATGCACCTGTCCTTGGAAGGTATTAATACAAGGAGGCAGCAATTGCTGGGACCCATCCCTAGTAAAAGTTGGGTATGATTCTGTGAACCACCCATCATCATTTAAGTAAGTATCTTATTCTGATGAATTCAGCCACCAACTGTTGGAAAACAATTTCTCATGGGTGTTTTATGTTTCTGCACATCTTGACTGTCCTTTGTTCTATGCTATCTCTTTAACAATATTGGGGCACCTGGGTTAAGTGTTCTACTCTTTGGCTCAGGTCATGATCTCAGGGTTGTTGATATCCAACCCTGTGCTGGTTTCTGTGCTGAGCATGGAGTCAGCTTAGGATTCTCTACTTTCCATCTATCCCTCCTCCACCCCTCTGCTCATGCTCTCTCTCTCTCTCTCTCTCTCTCTCTCTCTCCCTCAAAACACAAAACAAAACAAAAAAAAAGCCCAGTATCAGTATATCAAGTAACTTTGAAAGACAGAGATAGTGTCTCCCTCTGGAGAAAATAGGTCGGTTTTCCTTAAGATATTGAAAGGAAAAAAAAAAAATAGTGTTTCCCTATGGAGCAAAGGTCAGGTTTATAGCCTTGGAAAACATAGATAATGTCTCCTCCATCAAAAAAGCCTGACAGGATTAGTGTTAATTAGAAAAGACAAAGATTCTCCAAAGTCAGAATTCTTCTTCTGTATTGCAACCCATTCCACATGGATTCATTCATCTTGACTCATTTATATTATCTTCATGGGACTGAGAGATATGGGAAGTTAAAGTAAATATGCTGATGTATATGCCTTTGTTTTACCACAAGTAAGATATCCTTTGTCTCTGAACCAGGGATTTCATTTTCTCTGTCTGCATCCACAAATCTGTAGCAGGCTAATGTGTTAGTTTGCAAGTAAGGTAAAAATCTCAGATTCCCCACTTAGTATAGCTGACAAGCATGTTTACATTACTTAAATTTTGAAGTGATTTAAAAATTGTTATCAGGACTCTGCAAGGTATCCAAGATAATTTGGGAAAGTACAGGAATTTGTATCTAGCCTTTTGGGCCAACAAATTTATCTTATAGTAAGGGGTAAGTCTCTGGAGGTTATGGGATGCAGCATATCTTACTAGAAATAAGATTCTTAAATTATAATTTACATAAAACAGGATGAACAGCAAGAGCGAAAGTCTAAGAACTGTGACGTACAATATTGTATCAATTGCTGCTGAATAACAGAGGGGGAAAAATGCACTCTAAATTCCCTCTACTCTTATATCAAAACCAAAAGACTGAAAACCAAGAGATTTCTATGACTCTACACAGACATAGATAGAGAAACATATTTCCAAAAGTAGACTAGAATAGTATTTTCTTTCATTAGAAAAATCTAAAGCAAATATTGACAGCATTTAAAATCAATCTACCAAAGTTAAGTGATAAGTACAAGTGTAGGTGCTTTATTAATCTACAAATTATTTTTATACTTTATATACAAAGAAAAAAATGACCTCTAACTTTTTTAGTATAGGGCCATACATTCATAACTTGGAGGGGGGATGATAAAATGATTTGAGATTATTCAAAATCACTAGTACAGTAAATTCATAAATATACTCAAAGCGAGTAGTTATAATATCTATATTTAATTTTAAAATATCATACTACCTAAAAGAAGGAAATTAGAAAACAAGGTTTTTAAATTGGCTTTTTCTGAAACATACCTTTTAAAAATTATAATCTTGAAATAACCAAGTACTATCATATTAAGAAAATATAGTGACAGTTCTTCTATTGATTGAGCTAAAATTTTTAAAAAAATAAATTTATTTATTTATTTATTTATTTATTTATTTATTTATTTATTTGAGAGAGAGAGAGAGAGAGACCATGCATAAGCAGGGAGGGGCAGAGGAGAGAGAGGGAGAAAGAATCTGAAGCAGACTCTGCCCTGAAGCAGAGCCCTGTTGCAGGGCTCTGATTCCATGACCTCCAGATCATCACTTGAGCTGAAACCAAGAGTTAGAAACTTAATCCACGGAGTCACTTAGACACCCCAATCAATTAAAATATAACAAGCATATTTTTTTCTTGAGTTCTTATCTTTACATTCAGGTCACTAAAATATTTTCAGAGAAATAATATGTAGAACCAAAGATACAGATCCCAATAGCATGGGCATTTAGACAATTCTTATTGATTATTGTTAATCAATTATTTTCTAAATTTTTACACTATATAACCAACAGCCCACATTAATTAAGTGTTACTTATATAAAGGAGAAAATATTGACAACTTGTGTATTTCATAATCATTGGATTCAAACAGATTTTTGTGCCACCTTGATGTTATCACATATTAACTCTGCTAACTTCAGATAAAATACCTAGCTGCCAGAATGTGACTCTATAAAATAGGAGATAATGATATCCATGAGAGACATTTCTATAAAACTATGGAATTTATGTGATTTGCATATAATAACCTATCAATAACTGCATATTTCTTTCTTAACACCTATACTTATTTGAATATTTATTAGGTTAATTTTTAAAAATTTTTTATTACATGTTATAAAGTATTCTGCTATTTTTTTCTGGAATTGTTTTTATCTTTATTACATTACCAATTTTTTTTTAAGATTTTATTTATTCGTGAGAGACACACAGAGAGAGAGGCAAAGACACAGGGAGAGGGAGAAGTAGGCCCCATGAAGGGAGCCTGATGTGGGACTTAATCCTGGGACTCCAGGATCACACCCTGGGTTGAAGGCAGGCACTAAACTGCTGAGCCACCCAGGGATCCCCACATTACCAATTTTTTACAACAATTTGCTCAAATGCTTTATATGATCAATATTTTTTATTTTCTTGTGTCATTTTCTTTTTTTTTTTTTTTTTGGTTTTTAAAAATACTTTATTTATTTATTTATTCATGAGAGACACAGAGAAAGGGGCAGAGACATGGGTAGAGGAAGAAGCAGGCTTCCTGTGGGGAGCCCTATATGGGACTCAATCTTGGGTCCCAGGATCACACACTGAGCCAAAAGTAGATGCTCAACCGCTGAGCCACCCAGGTCCCCTTCTGGTGTATTTTAAACAAAGATTTAACTTACCTGCTTTTAAATTTTATTCTACTGCTTTCAGATTTAGAGATATTTTCTTTTGGAGACCTAGTGTTCCTTTCCATTTCAATGTTATTTTCTGACTTATTTAATACTTTTTAAAACCATCTGGGATTTATTTTAGCTTCTGGTATATCCTTCTTTATTTTTCATTTGCAAAATTCATAATTAGTCTAAAACCAAGATTATTTTTTCTCCAATTTTATCTTATTTTATCATCTAAAAATGATAAATCCAACTATAAAAGCAGCTCTAATATACCTGAAGATAATATTTTAAAATATTCTGTGTGGTTTTCTCTGGATTTGTCTAGCTATTCATTCTGTTGTCTTCAGATATGAATATAGGAATTATAGCAAAACCGTAAAATGCACTTGGAATCTTTCCCCCATACTTAAAACTTTGGAAAAAAAATGTAAATAGCTTAGCTGCTTTCTGGCATTAACGTATCAGAGAAAAAATATATTTCCCCCCTCCTCATGAAAGTTATCCTTAAACAACAAAAAGAAAAAGCAACATGGTTGCAAATTCTGTCTATACCACTTATAAATTCAGACAAGAAATTCAAAGGTGAAATAGATCTCAGAGACAACAGAAATGAGAAAGAACACTCAATAAAGAAGAAAAGAGTCATATAGGTAACCCAGAAATTAATGTTGGGAGCATCAAAAGAAAGAATATCCTGAGTACACTGAATGTGGTTTGAAAATAAACTAGTACAGCTTATTTGCAAATAGATGAAAATGATCTAAGATATAAAATGATTTGAGACAAGGTTAAATGTTTTTCTATACTGTCACAGTGGTGATGGATCTGTTCAAATTTACTAAATGTGCTGGATTTTGTCTTATAATCAACCCATTTATCTAAATCTGTAAAATTATGTTAATATTATTTTTATGTCATTTGTTTATTTTGAAAGGAAAAACATGCTTAGATTCTATGATCTAAAATTTTGCAAGATTTTGTTTCTAGTACTTCAGAATATATCGTTGTTATAGTTTATTTATTTTTAAAGATTTTATTTATTTATTCATGGAGACACACACACACACACAGGGAGGGTGGGAGGCAGAGACAGGAAGAGAAGCAGGCCCCATGCAGGGAACCCGATGTGGGACTCGATCCGGGGTCTTCAAGATCACGCCCTGGGCTGAAGGCAGTGCTAAACAGCTAAGCCATCGGGGCTGCCCCTTTGTTATATTTATAAAGTCTATTTGTATAATATATGTTTATAAAATATTTAATCCAATTTCCCTATAAACTTTCTACTGCTTAGAAAAAAAAACTGCTAAACTCCACTTTAGCTACCCACCTCACTCCTAATTCCTGTTTGCCGTTATATTTTAGATATTGGAATCAGAAATAAAGGCGGCCCAAAGTGTGCTATGAAGAAGATATGTACATAAATTTATGTATAACTAACATAATTTGAAAGTAAAATTAAAATGTTTTTAGTAAGGAAAGAAAGCTTGGAATAGTCATATTAAAAGGACATGAAATAGCATGACTAATATTGAGACACTGCATAGGTAAATTACAGCATATAAAAATAACAAACAATTGGAGTTCCTGAGTGGCTCAGTGGGTTAAGTGTCTGACTCCTGGTTTTGGCTCAGGTCATGATCTCAGTCAGGGTCCTGAGATTGAGCCCCACAGCCCCGTAGGCTCCACACCCAGGACAGAGTCTGTGATTCTCTCCCTTTCCCTCTCCGTCTCTCTCTGTCACTCTCCCAGCTCTTGCTCTCTATATCTTTCCAAAAAGAAAAATAAATAATAAATAAATAGAATCTCAAAAAAAATTTACAAGCATCCTACTAAAATTTTTTGTTTACTTATAAAGTAGATAAAAATCACGGTGGCAAAATAATTTTCCACAGTATTATTCTGTTTTACTATGATTGTATTCTTATTACTTAGAAAAGGGCCAGTGACATATTAAAAGAACTCAATATATATTTGTTAGATGAATTAATGAGTGAATGAATTAATGAAGACTAAGAAAGAGAATCTTTTTAAAAAATTTTATTTATTCATGAGAGAAACAGAGAGAGAGAGAGATTGAGAAAGAGAGAGAGAGGCAGAGATACAGGCAGAGGAGAAGCAGGCTCCATGCAGGGAGCTCAATGGGGAATCAATCCCGGGACATGATCCCAGGACTCAAATCCATGCCCCAGGCCGAAGCCAGGGGCTAAACTGCTGAGCCACCCAAGGATCCCAAAAAAAGGGAATCCTTTAAGACTTTGTAAGTCTTTTAAGATCTATCTGTTAGGTCTTAAAGAAAAGAAAAACTGGCTAATGACATTTATATGAAAGCTATACTGAATTTTAAAGAAAATAAATGTTTTTGACCATATAAATAGTCAGAGAGGGGCAACCTGGGTGGCTCAGTGGTTTAGCGCCTGCCTTCAGCCCAGGGTGTGATCCTGAAGACCCGGGGATCAGTCCCATGTCAGGCTCCCCGCATGGAGCCTGCTTCTCCCCTTGCCTGTGTCTCTGCCTCTCTCTCTCTCTCTCTGTATCTCTCATGAATAAATAAAAAAAATATATTTTTAAAAATACTCAGAGAATAGAGTTGCAATGAGAGATTTTTAAAGGAAACATTGAGAATCCATTTTAGTTAATCAGGTGATCAGTGGATAACCTAAAACAGGAGGGTTCACAGAAAGTACTGAATTCTTTAAATACAGGGCTGTACATTAAAATTATACATTTATACTGTTACAGTACTGTTTGATGTTCTAGAAAGAATACACAATGGAACTGAGACCACTGAAATTTGAGAAAATAGAATGAGCTGAAACTTTTAAAATAATGTAAATAATAAACTTTGGGAGACTAAGGGAAAGGAAATGCAAAATGTGGTATAAATTTAATGATTTTTCTCATCCTTTATTGTCAGATTGGAAAAGGAGTTCAAATGCTATTTAAATATAATAATTCTAATAACAGTAGCCTAATATATTTAAAGACATAAATAACAAATAAAATAAAATATGAAGTAAATATATGCAATATTTATAAAATAGGTAAAATTAAATAAAAAATAAAGTAGATCAAATTAAATAAAATATCATAATATACTCTGAAGCATTGTGTACCAAACATGATAAATATTATTTGCCTATAATTACTTTAACATTTTATTTTAACCATATGCTATAGAAAGAGCTAAAAGATCACTATCATGCCCTCAAAATGGCATCTCCTCATCTCAGTGTTTATCTCATTTCTGAAGGTAATGTCTGCATTTACTGACTAAGTCTTACAATTATTTATGTGTCTATAAAATATGTCATATTTGTACTTGTCTTTTAATTTTAATATCATCATACTTCATCTATTCTTGCCAAGCTAACTACTACATTTTGTTACATTGTTATATTCTTATTGATACATGGAGACTTAGTGAAATACATTTAACTGATGTAAAGTATTTTACTCTATGAATAAAAGAGTGTTTTGCCCATTCATATATTGATGAGAATCCAAGTTATTTCAATTTATTGCTTCTATAAATAACTATATATAAAATATAGCATTAATTACATAAAAATAAAGCTTAATTGCTGAGCTGAAACAGGGGAAATTAGGACTCTTTTTAAGTACTAAAATCAAAGAGGGAATAGAGATCCAGTGCTGTTTGCTCACAATCTAATGCCTCAGGGATCAAAGTTCTAGGAAAATTAAGTAGTAGCTGTCCTTTGAATGCCTCAGAGGAAAGCTGACATTGCCTTGGGCTGTACAAGGCAGCAAGCTAGAACTAAAAGCTTGCCAAATGTTGGGACTACTCTTCACAGTGAAAGGGCAATAGAGGAACAGAAAAAAATGTGCTCACAAATTCAGACAAGCTAAGAAAGATGTTTTTTGTCCATGCTTCTCATCAATAACCAAAGTAGAAAAACCATTACACATTTCTAAGGAATCTGAAAATCTGCTACATTTGGGCTCTACTTGCCTGAAATGCAAACAATGGTCTTGGACTGGAGAACTTGCAGAAGCAACAGAAGTACTCTACACTCTACACTCTTGCTGAACATGGTACACACAGTCCACCCACAGAATTAGGTAGAAGTGGGGATTCCCAGGGAGTCAGGCAGGAATGAAGTACTCACTGAGAATAAAGTTATAGTAAGAATTTACAAACATTCAAAATATACAAAAAAAGAAATATACTGAGGCACCTGGGTGGCTCAGTCAGTTAAGCAGCCAACTCTTCATTTCAGTACAGTTGTGATCTCAGGGTCATGAGATGGAGCCCTATGTTGGGCTCACTGCAAAGTCTGGTTGATATTCACCCTCTTCTTCTCCCTTTGCACCTCTTGCCTCTCTGTCTCTTTCTCTCTCTCTCACTCTCTCTCTCTCTAAAAAAAAAAAAGTAAAATGGCAGATCTATCCTAGAAAATAAGAGTAATCTTTCACATAGAGATAAAATAGTTTAAAAATTAAAGTATAAAAAGGAAAGTAAAACATACATGTTAGAATGATAAGTCTCAAATTCCATGGAATACTGAAATAAAGAACCTCAGAGAAAGTCACTGGAGAGAATATGAGTAAAACATGGAAAAGCTCAGAAATTTCCAAAGTGTGTGAAAGATGTATCAACTGGGTTAAAAATAATATACAGGTTTGTACAGAAATAATGAAAATAGATGCATACCTACACATCATATTGAAACTGTAAAATAAAAATAAAAGTGGGGAAGTATTCAGAAAAAAAATAAATCACAGAAAGTAAGCAGAGAGAAAAGAAATTATTTAACTAACTCAAATCAGACAAAAATAAAAAATGTCATGTTGATGGCATTTTCATCTTCTGCAAGTACACAGACAAGAAGATATAATAATATTGTCAAATTGCTGAGATAAAATAATTGTAAGCCTAGAATTTTTAACCCGTTATCAATATAAGTAAAGAACAAAATAAATCCATTATGATACATACTCTAAAGCTGCAATATGTTTTCTTTTTCATCTAAAAACTAGCAAAGAGATTAATCTTTCTTTGTCTTATACCTAGTTGATGTAATAAGTTGAAATTATCCTTTCTCTGTGGTCAGAAAATGTACACACTACTAAATCTGCTGTAGAATATCATCAATATTTATTTTGAGGTTGTTTATGAGAAAATGTAATTTTTAATGAGTTCTTGAAAATAAATATAGTGCATTAATGTTTTTTATATACATACACACACATACATATATAATACCAATGCAGCATAATTTATTTTTTTTAAGATTTTATTTTATTATTTATTCACGAGAGACAGAGAGAGAGAGAGGAGGCAGAGACACAGGCAGCGGGAGAAGCAGGCTCCATGCAGGGAACCCGATGCGGGACTTGATCCCGGGGCTCCAGGATCATGCCCTGGGCTGAGGGCAGCATTAAACCGCTGAGCCACCCGGGCTGCCCAGCACAACTTATTATTAACATTCATTACATTCTTATTTTGTTTGCACTGCTTTATCCATGACAATTTGAGAAAGTGGGTTACTTGTATAAATACACCTATTTTTCTGCTTTAATCTTTCTGCATTTAGGATTCAATGTTGCTTAGATATGAAATTTCACAAATGTTATTTTTGGTGTTAATTTTATGATCATCTTCAGTTCGATTTTCACATCTCTTAAACATGAAATCCACATCAATTTTTATAAATATGAAATGATTGTATAAGTTTTATAAACTGTTTCTACCTGGTCTACTCCTTTCAATCCCAATTTCTCTCAGAAGAAACTACTTTCACATCTCTAAACTACTTTTTTAAATGGTAATTAGCCCATATTTAAAAACAGCCTGTTTATACCATTATTTATTATTATTTTTCCCACCCCTATACATTATCTATTGAATTTTATGATGGCAGCTGGATATTCGGCTTTTCAGTACTACCCTTCCCAGCCATATATGCAGTTTCTCTTCCAACACTTTTTTTAAGCAATTATTTCTTTACTAAATATTTAGTGTTCATAAAATAATTACATAAAATATGTAAATATTATTAATAAATGAACAAACTACATTTAATATTTTATTTATTTTTTAAAAAGATTTACTTATTTGAAAGAGAGAAAGAGCAAGGGTGAGGAAGTGGCAGAGGGAGAGAGAGAGAAAATCCTCAAGCAGACTCCCTGCTGAGGATGAAGCCCAATTTGGGAGATGGTGGGGAGGTGATTCTGGGATCAGGACCTGAGCCAAAATCCTGAGTCAGCTGCTTAACTGGTCACCCAGGTGCTCCTAAAATATTTTATTTTTAAGTAATCTCTATACCCAGCATGGGGCTCAGACTTACAATCCTGATATCAAGAGTCTACCAACTGAGCAGCTGAGTGTCCCTATTTTCTTTGTAGTATTTTTTGGTTTCTTGTTTTTCATTTATATTTTTCTAAAATTCAAGGTTGATTCATTCCTTATCTAACTACCTTTATATGCTGCTATAATTAATCAATCCCTAAACTCTTCAATAAAATTGCAGATCTCTAAGGAGTCAGATTTTTTTTTAAGATTTTATTTATTTATTCATGAGAGACAGAGAGAGAGAGACAGAGAGAGAGAGAGAGAGAGAGAGGCAGAGGGAGGAGCAGGATCCACGCAGGGAGCCTGATGTGGGACTTGATCCCGGGTCTCCAGGATCACACTCTGGGCTGCAGGCGGCGCTAGACCACTGAGCCACCCGGACTGCCCAGATTTTTTGTTTTATTTATTTATTTATTTATTTATTTATTTATTTATTTATTTAATCTTTATTTTATTTTATTTTTTTTAATAAGTTTATTTTTTATTGGTGTTCAATCTGCCAACATACAGAATAACACCCAGTGCTCATCCATCAAGTGCCCCCCTCAGGGCCCACCACCCAGTCACCCTCACCCCCGCCCCCCTCCCCTTCTACCACCCCTAGTTCGTTTCCCAGAGTTAGGAGTCTTTATGTTCTGTCTCCCTTTCTGATATTTCCCACTTATTTTTCTCCTTTCCCCTTTATTCCCTTTCACTATTTTTTATATTCCCCAAATGAATGAGACCATATAATGTTTGTCCTTCTCCGATTGACTTATCTCACTCAGCATAATACCCTCCAGTTCCATCCACTTTGAAGCAAATGGTGGGTATTTGTCGTTTCTAATGGCTGAGTAATATTCCATTGTTTTATTTTGAGTGAGGTATAATCAATCTGATTGGAGCCTCTGAGGACTTGGACTTGGAGAGATTTGTCCAGTGAAAGGATTTTCTGAAATAAATAGGCTTGGCTATTTGACAAGGGAAACCTTCCAATGAGAAAATGTGACGTTCTTTAGTCAGGATAGGAAAGGTCCAGTTGCTTGACTCTATGGTGTGCTGAGGCTATGGGGGTAAGTCTAATACTGCTTTTATCAACTCAGTCTGTAAGACTTTTAGATGTCATTCAGGTCTCTTTAATTCTTAAGCAATTAGTTGCTGGCTTCCTGCTTTACCGTACCGACTGCTTGCTCCAATGTCTCTGGATTTTTAAGACAAAACATAATTAATTATTTTCTTTCTACTTTTAAAAATTTATCTTATATTGAAAACTCTTTTTCACAGGGGGGTGTCCTTGTAAATTATTGCTTTTTCTAATTCCTTTATTATCATATTCAGTGAAGTATTGGGATGGAATGGGCACTTAAGTGTATTCAAAAAACATAATTAAGCAGAAGAGAACAGTGCTTATCATAGAAAATTACCTTCTTATTTATTTAACTTAACCCTACCTTATTTGATATCAGCTTTGTGCTCCCACTTTCTTTTTCAAATTTGCCAGACTTGGTTTTGTCTATAAATAATTGAATTTTGCTTCTTCATTCAATTTGTTCTTTTCTATGTTTTCATAAAAGGGTTTAATCCATGTATATTCATTTTCATATTTAATACCCATCAGATTGTCAACTTTTCTTTATATTCTAACTTGTTATGCATTATTTGATTTGCTTCATTTTTTTAAGCAAACTATATTGCTTATGGTTACTTTTTGCTTTACGATAGATAGATAGATAGATAGATAGATAGATAGATAGATAGATGTAAATGTCCTTGCCATTTTATAGTCCCACTCTCAGTAACAAAAGTGCATCCTTGCTAATAACACACACTGGCAAGCCTTAAAATTAAGACATTCTAAAGTGTGTGTATTGGTAACTTGTGGTTGTTTGAAATTTAAATTCCCAAATAACTAATTATGTTGAACATTTTTTCAAGTGCCTATATACAATCTGCATATATATTTTTGATAAAGTGTGTATTCAAATAATTAGCCCATTTTTTAAGTGTGTGGTTTGTGTTCATATTATTAAGTCTTCGGAGTTATTTATTCATTCTGGATGAGCTTCCTATTTCAGATATGTGATTTGCAAATATTTTCTTCCCATCTGTGGCTTTTATTTATTTATTTTTCTCATATTATCTTTTATTTTATTCTTTTTAATAATAAATTTATTTTTTATTGGTGTTCAATTTGCCAACATACAGAATAACACTCAGTGCTCATCCCGTCAAGTGCCCCCCTCAGTGCCTGTCACGCATTCACCCCCACCCCTCACCCTCCTCCCCTTCCACCACCCTAGTTTGTTTCCCAGAGTTAGTAGTCTTTTTTTCTGATATTTCCTACCCATTTCTTCTCCATTCCCTTCTATTCCCTTTCACTATTATTTATATTCCTCAAATAAATGAGAACATATAATGTTTGTCCTTCTCCGATTGACTTATTTCATATTATCTTTTAAAGAGAACTTTTAATTTTGATAAAATCAGCTGTAGCTACTGCTGCTGCTGCTTTCTTTCTTTTGCGGATCACACTTTTGGGGTCATATTTAAAAACCTTTGCCTAACTCAAGATTCAGAAAGATTTTTCTCTTATGCTCTCTTCCAGAAGTCTAATAGTTTTAGATTTTATGTTTAGGTATATGATCTATTGTAATGTAAGTGCTGTATGTGGTACAAGGTATAGATTTCAATTCATATTTTTGCATATGAATGTCCAAATGGTTTAGCACTATTTGTTGAAAAGACAATTTTATCTCTATCATTTGACAATATTAGTTTGGTTATTTTCCAGGCTTTCCGTTCTGTTCCATGAAATATTTTCTACCTTGATGCTACTATCACAGTTCTCTGTGACCTTAAAATGGGATTTTAAAATAAAGTTCCCATTCCTTTTATATTGTATATGTTAAATATCTTATTTGTTTAGCCAAACTAGAATTTATGTATTCTCTTTTATTATATATTTCTTTCCTAGTAAAGTATCTATATTACCATGATTTGACACATTTCTATCTAAAATATATTATAAATTTTATATTCTTTGCCAAATTTGGCTGTGGCCACATTTGTCTACATAATTCTAAATACATTTGTTTTACTTAATTAATTCTTCTTGAGAAACAAGCAAGAAAGTTTTTCCTGTTAGCCCCACTGGCCTTGGCTGTATTTATCAGTTTGGCAAATTTTGTCTGTATCAAATTTTATCACTGATCAATATTATACCCTCAGTAATGGTTCATTAAGCTTTTTAAATTATTATTTATATAATTTCCTGGATTTAGTGAGTAGGTAATGTATTACACATGTTTTGTTTCTCTTTTTACCAAGAATAATGTTTAAAACCATGAATTTCACTCTAACTAGAGTTTTAGCATCATCACAAACATTCTAAAGTTAGGCCAAATAAGGACATGTTTTTTTCTTTAATTACGAAGAAATTGGGCAAGTCTCTGTTTTTTTTCAATGCTTTAACTTTTCTTAATCTCCATCTTACACATCAAATGTGGTTATGCCAGGCATTATGAGGTGTTTTTCTAGGTCCCACCAATGAGGAATTCAATATATCAGGGAATACTAAATTATGGACAACACAGTCACCATTATCCTTTTGATTGATTTTAGTTTAGCTTCTCTGTGGATTCTCAGCCTCATGGTCCTTTGAAATAGGGTTTTCTCAATATTTTTTTCTTTTCTCCTGGTAGGTCCTAGCTTTTTCACCTTAAATTAAGGGAGTGATGTTCATGTTTAAATGAGGTGCACTCAATTTTTTCCCTTTTTTAAATAACACAGTATTTTGTCTGAAGAGGTTTTGAAAGAATCCACAACACCTCTGCATATACTTTGCAAACTAGTTATTTGTGAATGGCATATGGATGTCTCACTTCTCTGTATCACAGCATTAGCATAAGTTTACCCCTTGCTTTTACATTGATCATTTTAGAAAATATCTTTTGAAGAGTTAAATATAAAAATTTGTTTGCAGAAGTAAATTAAGAAATAAAAAATAGGGATCCCTGGGTGGCGCAGTGGTTTGGCGCCTGCCTTTGGCCCAGGGCGCGATCCTGGAGACCCGGGATCGAATTCCACATCGGACTCCCGGTGCATGGAGCCTGCTTCTCCCTCTGCCTATGTCTCTGCCTCTCTCTCTTTCTCTCTCTGTGACTATCATAAATAAATAAATATTAAAAAAATAAATAAATAAAAGGGTAAATTAAAAAAAAAGAAATAAAAAATAAATAAAAATGTGTTTGCAACTGTCAACCCCTCCTAATTTTATTTATAATTATCCTTGCTTTATAAACAACATAGACACCAGGTAATGCTAGCTTTTCATTCCATTTGACCCTTCAGAGATAATTCTTAAATATATTTGACTATATGTTTATCTTTTGTGAAAGAGTATTTTTTAAGATTCTAAGAATAATTCTTTGTAAATTTTAGATCAATTAGAGAAGAATGGACATGATCGCAGCATTTAGGCTTTTGCTCAAAAATCTGATATCCCATTTGCTTACATTTTCTTTTTTCTTTCAGTTAAGTTTTATAGCTTATATAACATAGGACATTCATTCTTCATATACATTTTTCCTAGACAAATATTTCATTTTGTTTTATTATAAATGATATTTCCTTGTATATTTTATATTTGCAATCAATTATTCATGATTTTTTTTAATGTATAACTCCTTAGGAAATCTGGGACTTAAGAGGAAAAATAAAACTGAATTTAAAAAATAAACAAGGAAAAAATAAACAGGGAAGGAACGCCTGAGTGGCTCAGTGGTTGAACATCTGCCTTTGGCTCAGGGCATAATCCTGGAGTCCCGGGATTCAGTCCTGAATCTGGCTTCCTGTGTGGAGCCTGTTTCTCTCTCTGCCTGTGTCTCTGCCTCTCTCTCTCTCTCTCTCTCTCTGAATAAATAAATAAAATCTTTAAAAAAATAAAATAAACAAAGAAGACCTGCATTATTTCCCTATTACCTCTTTGGCATGGTGTTATTGCCACTGAACATTTTTGTCAATAACCAAATTATACAGTTATTCTCATAAAATTACAATACCCAAAAGTATCATAGTTCAAAATATGTTTTATATCTATCTAATGTAAATGTTATTTTAAAAGATATATTTTATAAATAAGGGCATATTAATTGTTCATACTTAAACTTCATAATATGAAAACAAATCCTGCATCCTTTATTTATACTTTAGAATCGGCATACAAATGTCCCTTTAAGAAATGATCTAGAATCTTAGGTTACATCCAATATTCATGAAAAAAAACGCATTTTGGCATAAGGGAAAATGCAGAGCATTCCACATAGTGTCAACCAGTGATCAGAATATAGGTAGACATTAAAAAGTTTAAGGAAATTAATTCATATTACTACTATATAACTATTAATTCTGATAAGTGGGATGGAAAAGAGCTTGATGAAAAAATGAAAAAAAAAATTGGTTTCCACGAATAAAAATCTTAATGCAGAAAGTATCGAAGTTTTTACTGTGTGCAAGTTAGTTACCAAATAAATGCATACATGTTTAAATCAGTTATTGAATAGATAGCATGGCTTGAAATCATTTAAGTTCTCCTTGAAGAAATATGACAGAAAAAAATAGCTACAAACAAAATAATCGATAGAATAAGAAATGAGGAAGCAATGGTAAATAGTGTTACATAAACTTGGGAAAAGGGTGTAGCCTCTGGGTAAAGGGAAGATGTGACTTCACACGCAACTTGAATATTAGTTACATTTTAAATTGACAGAAATGGATACAGAAGAGCAGCCACAGTAATTACAATACGATAAAGGTATAATTGTAGAAAAATCATGAAGTAAACAAATTTAGTTTCGGAGGGGAAAAGAGAAAGGCAATAAAACAAACAACAAAGAGCTTTTAAGGTAGGGTTATGTTTCCGAGAATCTTATATGTGAAGTGATGGTGTTTGTATTTTAAAAGCCAGTGATTCCTAACGGTTTTTTAGTTATGGATGTTGGTTCAAAATCTGATAAAATTTATTGATTCTTCTAATGTATGTTACAGATTTTTCATGCTGGCTTGCAAGCTAATTTTTAAACATTATCAGGGATTTTGCAGTGTTAGAAGCCTGAAATAAGCAGTGGTGGAAGTATTTATACCATGGAAATAGGTAACAATAAAATCAGGTTTGTTTGCTTATTTTCCCCCTCCTCCTCTTCCTCTTCCCATTCTCTCTCTTTCTTTCTCTCTCTCTCTCTTTTAAGTGAAACCTATCTGTTAGACATTTACCAGCACACCACTGATCCCTTCCTTCTCAAAGTTTATTTATTCTTATAAACATGAAGTTTTGGGGATCCCTGGGTGGCGCAGCGGTTTGGCGCCTGCCTTTGGCCCAGGGCGCGATCCTGGAGACCCGGGATCGAATCCCACATCAGGCTCCCAGTGCATGGAGCCTGCTTCTCCCTCTGCCTGTGTCTCTGCCTCTCTCACTCTCTCTGTGTGACTATCATAAATAAATAAAAAAATAAAAATAAAAAAAATATTTTTATTTTGCTAAAAGTTTTGCTAGCAATGTTATTATAGGTTTTTCATAAACCTCTGATAGGATCCATGGATTTATTCTGTTTTATTTATCTGAAGTTAAATCAGGAAGCCTTCTATAATTATTTAGAAGTCATTGGATTATTAACTTTAAAAACAGGGCAGAAACACAATTGTCTTTTCTTTTTTTTTTTTTTTTAAAGATTTTATTTATTTATTCATGAGAGACACAGAGAAAGAGAGAGGCACAGGCACATGCAGGGAGCCTGACTTGGGACTCAATCCGGGTCTCCAGGATCACACCCTGGGCTGAAGGCGGCGCTAAACCACTGAGCCACCCAGGCTGCCCAGAAACACAATTTTCAAGTGATTAATCCAGCAATGCAATCCTAAATATCTTGGAGAATGAAGAGAGAGAATTTAGACACACCAGCTATAATTTCATTGAAGCAAATTTAGGATGAACTATGTATTTATTTAAGCTACCATTCTGAAGTACTTACTATACACCAAACATTATAATAATCACTTCATGTACGTATTTCATTTATCCTATACAGCAACACAGATACTATTATCTCAAATTTACAGAGCTAGTAACTGGGTCTTAGAGCAATTAAAAACCTTGTCCAAATTTATAGCTCATACTCGATAGAGCCAGGATTTGAACAAAATTTAGCTCTAATCTAAAGTATATGTTCTTAAGCATTAGGCCATAAATGAACTGGAAAGTCTTTGCATTTAATCAGATGACTCTGAGAAATCAAACCTACTTTAGAGGGAACACTGATGTCCTAAGCCAAACTTGACCAGTCAAGATCCAAGTTTTAGAGGGGAAGAGAATGATTTCAGTTCATAGTTCACTGAGATAGAAAAATACATGTGAGAGTTCTCAAAACTAGAGGCAATCCTAATCCTATACCATCGGCACAGGGGATCAAAGCAGTATAGGATCACTGTTTACCACTTTGCAAAACAGAAAATGCATTGAATTCAACAAAAGAGGGAGTAACTGAGCCAAATCCGGACAAGAGTAGAGCCACCATACCCAAGGTAGAGAAAGTTAAATAAGTTTTCCAATCACTTTCTCTTTTGGTTCCCACATTAACTCCATTAAGAAGACAGGCACCAGTACAATGAATCACTAAGTTATTATTTATCTTCGAATATCCCAGTTTCTAAAGAGTACTTGACCCACGAAAACAATATTCAGTATATGCCAGTTAAATGACTATTCCCATTTTGTAGTTGAAAAAAACTGAAGCTTTTCTGAGTTCCTTTAACTGTGAATGGCAGGAGTCAGAATTTAAACACAGGAATTCAGTATTGAAGTTCATGATTTTGTACTTTAGCTGGCAGATGAGAGTTTCTGCACCACCACCCTGTGTTCCCAAAAGCCTTGAGGCTGATGACCTATTCTCCCTATCTCCTGTGACTTCCACTTGCTCTTTTGTCAAATGGCATCAATTCAATAAATTAAAGAAAACAGATGGAGAGGCACATCAATTCGGCAGTACACAATCCGCTAAAGTAATTAAGCAATTACTTGCAGGAACACATTCCTCCCTCAAATATAATAATGTGTAGCATTATCAACATTTTTCTTACAGAGGATTAAGAGCATTAAGAAAATTAAGCATCATTAAAAGGCTTGCCATGAAATTACATAGTAAATTATTAAAGTTAAACCCATTTTTGATTCATCAACATGTTTTTGTCCTTTTATTTAGTGGGGATCAATTTAGTGAAGGGGAAAATAGAGAGAGGAGAGATGGGAAACCAAAGAGACTGGCATAGGTTTATCATACCAGAGGAGATTAGTGGCAAGTTTCCAATTGGGTGCTATAAAAATCTTACTTAGAAGCCTCTTCTCAATAAATTATCTAGCAACATAAACTGGAAAGGAAAAGAAAAAAAGTATAGAGAGACTCATCTGTGAACCTGTGCTGATGCATAAATTTCTTTTTAGTATTCTTTCAAGCTAGCCAGCAGCTAGCTAGCAGCTGAAGGCAATCTGTACCCCCTCCCCTCACACACACGGAGACACACAGACATACATACACACTCATACACACATCATGACGCTGCATTGTATTAGAAAAGACTGAGGAAAAAGGAAGCTGAGGCACTGATGGATGTGACAGCACAGAAGGGCACAGAAAGCTGTCATTTGCCTCTGTGAGGCTTAAGGGACTTTAATCCCTGGGTATCAGACCTAGGCCAGATGTAAAACTGACCCTCACTTTTGCCTTCCTTAACTATGCTCTGACTGATGTCAAGGCACTGCAGAGGATGATTACTAATCCTACATGTGTTTGTAAACCGAGACTGATAAATTTGCAGGGTAGCATGGCTGTGACCACTTCTAATATTTGCAATGCTCTATTAGCATACATTTTGTCACAGGGTCCATACCATTTGTTCCAAGGGGGAGAATAGGGTAACTGATTAAAAACAAATGTCTATTGGCCCTGGAACCTCCTATGAGAGTGGTATCTTGTCATTAAAAAGCATTTTTATGAGGAAGAAATTCTTTGTGATCACACTTAATGTTATTGTGAATATCAGTAATATAAGAATGAGTTTAAAAGAATTCACACATTAAACATGAGATTTCTGAACAGAAGTCATATATATATATTATATTAAGGCAGACCTCCATGAAAACCACTTACCTATACTCTGTATATTTCGACCAATCAGAATACTGAGAACAGTTCTTTTTTGAAAAAATCAGAGTATAGGAAGGTAAAGAAAGGAAGAATATCACTGTTCAGAGACTGAGTGTGGTGTATAATAATTTGGGGTGGAAAATATGGAGAGGTAGAGCAACTATTTTTTCCTCTAAATATATTTCTTAACCAACTATTTTAATATAGATATAGTTTGGGCAACCCTGGTGGCTCAGCGGTTTAGTGCCGCCTTCAGCCCAGGGCATGATCCTGGAGACCTGGGATCAAGTCCCATGTCAGGCTCCCTGCATGGAGCCTGCTTTTCCCTCTGCCTGTGTCTCTGCCTCTGTGTGTGTGTGTGTGTGTGTGTGTGTTTCTCATGAATTAATAAATAAATAAATAAAATCTTTTAAAAAAATAAAGATATGGTTTGGCAGGTTAATCCTGTGGAGGGGACTTTCTATCAAGTGGATTTTTTTTCAAAAAGTTAAGAATCAGAATTTAAAGACAGTGCCTCAGCCGATATTGTGCCATGGATTGGTAGCACCAGAATCATGGTAGAGCTCTATAGACAAATTCATTTTTTTAAAACCTCTAACTTTCTTCATGAGATTCAGTAAATTTGGAGTAGGGCCCAGCAATCAACAAAATGCAATAATTCCCAAATTGAAGACTATGTGGCTTCAGAAACCATTGTCTCTGGACTTTTGATAATAGAGAACAGCTTTACATGAAAAGGGAGAACAAAGATGGCAGGATATTTAGAAGAAGCCCAAAAGATGCCACTTTCACTATTTGGAAAAACAAAAGGGACCTTGCACTATGATTTTTGTAGCTTTGAGATCTAGACTTGCAAAATAGAACGACCGACAGATCAGTATCACTCCACTTGATTGAATCATTGTGTTGAATAGCTGCATGAGATTTCTCCCAAACTTCTTCTTATATATATTATTGATACTCAGTTACACTGTCAGATTGTATATATACTCTATTTTTTAAAAATATGCTTTCTTGTGATTAGACTATAATATATATTCTTCCTTGGAGTGAATATGAAGTGGTTTTCGGTATGGCGGGTTTAGGTTTAAATTCTTCTGTTGAATTAAATTCTGGACACTAAGTTTTACTTAGAGAAAAATCAGACACAATCTCCACTTTCTTAAAATCTAAATTCAAGTTGCCTTTTTGAAGATTTAAATGTTGTATTTACTTACATAAAAATTACTGAGGCTGTGAGACTGAGTTAAGCTGAGAAATACAGAACTGAACTGTTGCACAAATTGGATCAGTAAAGAATTAAGTCAAAACTTTGATTCAGAATAATAGTTCCTGCTATTTTTGACACATTCTGGGCCTGATAACCAAGACCATTATCTCAAATCTTTCATTCATGTAGACATGCCACATTTTTATATATTTGAAAGACTTAAAGGAAAAAAAATCTATCAATATGAAGTTCAGCATACTAAAACAATAATATTTCTTGGAAACTAATTACAAATAAATATAGAAATGTTAAATACCTTTATTTTGCTATTTATAATTAATAAAGTGTTTTCACAAATCAATTTTCTGAAGAAAATAATTTTACATACTGTCTATTCATCTAAAAACACCCTCACATATCCAAGACATCAACTAAGACTTAGATTCTTACTGAAACAACACAGACTTTTTCAGAGTCCTTCAGGTTAGACTACAAAGATCCAAGACAGTTTGCCAGGAAGAGAAATCACCTGCTGTGAATCTCTAAAGGAAAAACAAATACTTAATCTAGAATAAAGCAATTGTCTAGGATGCCAAAAAGGTTAAATAGAAGATGATATATGAAAATGATCACTATCTGAAATCTCAATATTTAGGTCTGAGTACAATTTCTTTGCAACTGTTTATGTCCCACATTCCCATGTGAGAAAGAGAAAATATATTTGTTGTCCCACCTATCATACAGAGTCCTGGGATAACATAGGCTGAAAAGCACCAAAAAGGCAGCCCCGGTCGTGCAGCGGTTTAGCGCCGTCTGCAGCCCGGGGTGTGATCCTGGAGACCTGGGATCAAGTCCCACGTCGGGCTCCCTGCATGGAGCCTGCTTCTCCCTCTGCCTGTGTCTCTGCCTCTCTCTCTCTCTCTCTCTCTCTCTCTCTCTCTCTCATGAATAAATAAAATCTTAAAAAAAAAGAAAAGCACCAATATATATTGGTGTTATATATAATTGTGGGGTGCAGCTTGGAGTTCTGAAGTTAAGAGTGGTGATCAAAGGGAGAAATTAAATTCAGATTGTATTAAGTAAGAGGATATATGTTTGTGTCGTACAACACAACCCCATTGCACTTGTTGTGGTGAGCTCTAGGTGTTGTATATAAATTATGAAAATTCTACTCCTGAAACCAATATTACAATATAAATTATCTAATTAGAATTTAAATAAAAACTTAAAATAATAAAAATAAGATAAGATCCTGTGGAAATTGAAAAATACAGACAACCCCATTATCTCAATGGCTTGAAACTTCAAAAAATGAATTTATTTCTCACTCACAACATATGCTTACTGTGGGTTATGCCCTGCTCAGTATCACCAAACAAAAATTTAGGCAAATAGAGAGGACATCATTGCAAATGTGGCCAGTCAACATGCCGGAGGGGGAAAAAAAGAATTTTGAAGAATTTTACACTGTAATAGCTAACCATAGCCCAGAAGCATCATGTCATGTATGCTCACAGCTCATTGGCCAAAATGAGTTATGTGGGACACACCTGACTACAAAAAGACCAGAGAAGGCAATACCACTATATACATGGGTGGTGGAGTAGGAAAACTGTTTGGCAATTAGTATTACTTGTTTCCCTACCCAGATGTTCAGATATTATTCTGAGTTTGGGATTCAAAGCAAGACTCAGTAGGGAAAAAAAAAAGTCTACATTAATTGAGAGAGTAGAAAAACTCAGATCTCTTAGTGAAAAGATAAAAATGATTTAAAAATAACTACCTAAAATTATTACAAAACTATGGCCACTGAACTCATGGCAAGGGCTGCCCATATTCTATCCTATCCTAGGGGAGGCAGCCTTTCTGATATAAACAAACAAAATCTGGACAGTGGGGCAGTACTCTGTGAAGCCAATGTGTCTTTAGAAACTATTTTTTGGGATCCCTGGGTGTCTCAGTGGTTTAGTGCCGCCTTTGGCCCAGGGTGTGATCCTGGAGTCCTGGGATCGAGTCCCACATCAGGTTCCCTTCATGCAGCCTGCCTCTCCCTCTGCCTGTGTCTCTGCCTCTCTCTCTCTCTCTGCCTCTCATGAATAAATAAATACAATCGTTAAAAAAAAGAAATTATTTTTTTTTCATGAGGAATTTGAAGGACCCTGGAGAGCCCTCACAATTCTGAAAGGATTCTTTTTTTTTTTTTTTTTCGGGTTTCTTTTAAGTCCTCCTGTTTATTTTCCAGTTAGTTTTTGAAACACTCTGAAAACATTTTAGAAGTGTCCCACATGTATAACCTGGATTCTCGGCATCTCTCCTTTTAAAAAATATTATATCTTTCCTAATATATTGGGAATGAGAACTACTAACTTGGTATTAAAAAATGAGCGTGGGAGGTTCTATTGGGCAATAACAAGGGAATACCGTTGTGCCAATGGATTGCATGCATGCTAGTGTAAAGCAGTGAAGCATCTGAATAAATAATGCTTTTATGATGCTAGGAACATGGTAGAAAGAAAGTGGAACTAATAATAGATACAGAATCTGTCAAAATTACTCTTTGCCTTTCCCATTAATAATAATAACCCTTAATATTTATTAAGTGCTTACTAAAAGGGAGGACCTGTGGAAAATGAATTATACTTATTTTCTAATGCAATATTCCCAATATCCTATGAAGTCCGTAATATTATATACATAGGAGGAGAACAGGGCAAGGACATTTTAAATAATTTTCTGCAAAACGCATAGCTAGTGTCAAACCAAGATAATCCAGGGACGTGATCCCAGAGCCATCATAAGTGCATGCCTTACCCTGGATGTGAGGTACAAATAAATAGCATCAATCTTTTTTTTTTTTAATAGCCTCAATCTTAAGTTTGTGACTTGATGAGGAGAACTATGTGAAGACAGACACCTCGATCATATAAAAGTTAAGTTAAATAACTCAACTTCAGCAGCCTGAGAGAGTTAGGACACACTAAGTGAATGAAAAACTATTTTGTAACAGTAGTTCTCTATTCCCTTCTCATCTTTAGAAGAGGTACAGTGTCTCAGCATATGGGACCAGCTAGATGCCTATTTGACTTAATATTGTGAACTACATAGTCACCAACTCCCCAAGAACATCTGCCAAACTTTATCTGGTGCATGAAAATCCAAAATCAAGTTATCCTTCTACTTATATTTTAATGCTTAAAGCAACTTTATTAAGGGTTTAACATCAACTATTTATTCATCATCCTCCTTAAATAAAGACTCGTTTTAAACATAAAACAACAAAAATAGGGTAGAAACAAACCTAGACATAATCTAAAGCATCTAATGAAAGTACACATAATCTCTGATAATAGGAAACAGTACCAGCATCTATGGGCACAAAAATCAGGACACTTAGGGCTGCTTAGCTATTAGCGGAGGCAGAAATTAACTTAGCAGTTATTTTCAAAGAGTCCAGTCAGCCTTGCTTCACTTAAATAGATATTTGAGAGATGGCTAGGTTAAAAAAATAAAAAACAAAATATGGAGAAAAGAAAAAAGTTTCTATTAGGAAAATGATCACAATAAGATATCAATTAAATATAGAGAAGCATATATAAAATAAATCATTTTTGAAAATGTTTTTACAAAGATATCAAATTTGGATTAAATGTATTTAGAGAACATATGCTGTGTGAGTAGGGCCAGCAATTATCGCCAAATAGATTGATATCAATAAGCACCTGAGCACATTGTAAGTGAACAAGTAAGGTGGGGATTCTGAACAGTATTTAGAGATGACAGGAGAGGCCTCTTCAAAGGGAAAAACCACATAAAGGTTAAAGGTGTGAGTAAGCAGAGCCTGTAAAAGTAACATATATTTTGTGCTTTGATCCCATAACATTCCAACAGTAAAATTAATGGTTTAGAGTAAGAATTGTGGATTATTTATCCATCTTTTTGGGAAATGATAAACAGATTCAAGATTTCTAGGCAGCCTGATAACACATCAGACTAGCTTATTTATCACAGTCAACATCTTTGTGCAAAAGGGATTCCCCCCACCCCCCCAAAAAGGGTTCCTAAATACATGGGCATGTCAAAATGTCTAATTTAGTTTATTGAAGAAAACTTCAATTAATAGTATTTTGGAAGGGTCTTCGCTTGATAAAATGGAATAAACATATCCCTACCTAGACAATACAAATATAATGCTGATAGCATTTAAGCATCCCCAGGGTCTTGTCTCGACAAACATCCTCCATCTTCCTCTCCCATTGTACTGTAATAATATAATTGCCATTCCAACAGTATTTGCCTCAGGGGGGGTTTGGGAGAATTGACTAGAAATGGACATTAGGGAAATTTCTAGAGTGATGGAAATATTATATATTCATAGAGTTATGGGTTGCCTGAGTGTATTTATATGTTAAAATTCATCAAAATGTAAACTTGAAATCTATATTTTTGCATATAAATTATGCATACTATAGTATGTATAGTTCAATATAATAAAACAAAATGAAGGAAAACGAGATGGGAGGAAAGGAATTGAAGAAAGTGCATATAGATAACTATTTTAAATTGATTAGCTTCAGAAGCAAGCAATAAAAGAGCTCACTAACTATTGGAAGAGTAGGTGCTATCAGAGAAAATTTTTGTTGAATTTTTATAAGATGAGATATATAAACAAACATATATAGATACATATATATTCCAATATTTCCTCACTCTATACAATAGTGAAGGAAAAATAATGATCCTCTAGTAATGTTCTTAAATAGAAAAGCATAGGGTATCCCTGGGTGGCTCAGCAGTTTGGTGCCTACCTTTGGACCACGGCATGATCCTGGAGTCCTGGGATCGAGGCCCACATCAGGCTCCCTGCATGGAGCCTGCTTCTCTCTCTGCCTGTGTCTCTGCCTCTCTCTCTTTCTGTGTCTCTCATGAATAAATAAATAAAAGTCTTTAAAGAAAAAAAAAGAAAGAAAAAAAGAAAAGCATAGGATTGGGCAGGTCGGGTGGCTCAGCAGTTTAGCGCCGCCTTTAGCCCAGGGCTGATCCTGGAGACCTGGGATCGGGTCCCATGTCAGGCTCCCTGCATGGAGCCTGCTTCTCCCTCTGCCTATGCCTCTGTCTCTCTCTCTCTCCCTGCATCTCTCATGAATAAATAAATAAAATCTTTCAATAAAAAGAAAAGAAAAGCATAGGATCTAGAACACCCTTGGTAGGATTGGCTTTAAATAAGAGCTGCAAATTTACTTAATTAACTGAAATGTAGAACATGCAAGTTCAGAATGTTGTAGGTGTGTATATCTGCTGGTTGGAGTCTGCAGAATTCATGTTCTATTGCTTCAAAATGTTCACAAAATCTGAGCAAGTAGTCTTAATCTAGAGTGAAAAAGGAGAAGTAATTGCTTTGTATTTTAGAGAAGAGAGAAAAGAAGTAAGTAGATAGGAGAGTAGGAAAATACAGTAAATATCTGGCAATGTCAAGGCTCCAGTTGAGGTCTGTTATAATGGATTGAAAATTCGAGTCTGTTAAGGCAGGAGAACTGGACTTTCTAGGAAATATATTGTAAATCCAAGCAAGTGGCCACTGCTTGGATTCAACCAAGTATTCAACCAATACATGAGAACAGTGGCTTCACATTTGGAATTTATGATCGATGTACTTACATGCTGCCCACAGGTGACAAATTTGCAAGATATTTGCTCCACCACCCACAAAACAGCTAGATGATGTCTGTGATGAGTTAGAGAGCCTAGTTACCCTCTAAGTACTTCTAGTCACTTCCAGCTGTGAGCACTCTCACCCATGTACTCCAGAACTTTGCCCAAATATTAGTTTCTATTTGTAAAATATTGGGAGGTACTCTACAAGATTGCTATGTCACATATTCTTCTTTTTTCTTAAAAGTTAAAAGCCTCTCTCCCTTCCTCACTCTAAGGTGATTGCCTTCCCTCTGATAATACTGCAAAAGAAACACTACAGAAGAAAACACCCAGCATTATCCCCACCAGATTACCCAACCTGAAATCTTACATCTGTAACTCTACCTTCTTTTCATTTTCTATGGGTGAAGCTTCTATCTAATCCAATCCTATCATTTTTCACTAGATTCCAACATCACTATCACTCCTATACATACCTGTGATTTTTCCCTTTTCCCTACAACTTCAATAGTTCTTTCTGTAAGGCTCTTTTTTTCCCCTTCCAGTTTATCTTATTAGTTTACCTCCCTTTACAGGAACTCATCTTCTGTTCTACTTTAGAAAACTCTTTAAAAGAGTTGTCTTTAAAAAGTAAAAATAAATAAAAGAGCTGTCTTTAGCTATTTTATCCAAATCTCTTTTCACCCCTGCCCTTGTATTAACACAAATAACATGGTTCAATATGGTTTGGGGACTGTTCTACTTCCAATATCTTGTATTTCTCAACAATATCAGTCTCATTCTAGAAAAAATTCTGCATTTAATTACATCAGTAGCAAATGACTAGTGAAACTGAGGCAGGCAGGAAAAGATACTTACTATTCATACTATTCATATTTGTGTTTTTATGCCTATAATTAAGTTTATTACCTCCTAGAGAGTATAAGAAAAATTTTCTAATCTTTGGAAATTAATACGAATTATGAGGTTTAAATATGATGCATATGACAAACTGGAGGAGAGAGGACATAGAAATAATTTTATTACACAGGAAAGCTGTCCTTTATTCAGAAGCAAACTGTCTAGTTTTGAGCTATGAAGTTTCCGTTCTCATTGGCTTTCCTTCTTTCCCCGCATCTCCTTCCCAGTCCTCTAGCATGGCTCAGAAGAAGCATTCCACCTGCAACACACACACACACACACACACACACACACACTCCAATAATCATAACCTATTAACATTCTGAGGAGGGATGAGGATGGGGCATGAGTGAGAGAACCAGGAATGTGTCATAAATGTGTGTGTGACAAGTTCTGTGTGCTTTTGAAGTTTTTAAAATTATTTTTAATAGTAACCGTAACAGCTGAATTTGTTTGCCCTTTAAAATATGGACATTCCAACTGCAGTTCTTAGCAGCAGCTGTTACTGAGCAAATAATTCATTTAACTGCTTTGCTCTGGGATCTTTTATTTAATTTTTTGTAACACTGACATTGTACATAACCCCGTTTCTGGGTAAAAGACGGTGAAGGCAGTTGTTAATACTCCCCTACTTCCCAGTTCTGCATATTTACATAAACTCATTCATTATACTTATGAAACACTCATTCTACAACTCATCTTCATGTGGATCATGCTGTAATGTATGTCACCTAACACTATCTGCTTCTAAGAAAATATTTGCCATTCCCTAATTAGAAAGTATAAATGACAGACTATCTAAACATGTTACCTTTCTTAAGACTAATTGTATTTTAAATGGAATCAGAGTTTTAATATAAAAAGGTGTGGCTCTAGGGACATTCAATGACTAGGGTATATATAGTATTACTATAGGAATGCAATATTGTTAATTGCTATGTTTCTGCTAATGTTAACTTATTTATATGCTTTCTATGTATCTTATCCTTATTCTTAATTTAGACATTGGCAACTTCCCCTTCAATTTAACATATCTAGGGGTTCTTTTAAAATTTTACATTAAAAACTGAAAATTAGTGTATCAAATAATATAAAATGACAAAAAATGTCCATATACTATTTTTTCCTTTGGAAACATTTAACACAAATCAGAGTCTAAAGACAAAATAATCTGAGAACATAAGCACAAAAATTCACTCCCTTTCTGAGAAGTATAGTTAAAGAGTACAGACTTGAAAGACAGGATAACTACTTATAATTCTGGTTTATCCATGTGCTGTATATTATAGTTAATGCATACTGTTTATTTATTTATTTATTCTTTAAAGATTTTGTTTATTCATGAGAGACACAGAGAAAGAAAGAAAGAGGTAGAGACACAGGCAGAGGGAGAAATAAGCTCCATGCAGGGAGCCCTATGTGGGACTCGATCCATGGACTCCAGGATCACACCCTGGGCCGAAGGCAGGCACTAAATCGCTGAGCCACCCATGGCTCCCTCATGTTTTTATTTAATGCAATGTATAACAAAATATACATTATGAGACAACTAAGTTATTTTGTAGATACTAATAGCCTGATTCTAAACTTTATATGGAGAGACAAAGATACAGAATAGCCAGCACAATATGAAGAACAAAGTTGTAGAACTGACACTACCTTATTTAAAAACTTACTGTAAAGCTACAGTAATCAAGACAGTGTGATATTAGCAAAATAATAGACAAGTAGATCAATGAAACTGAATAGAGATCTCATAAATTGTCCAACAAAAATATAATCCAACTGATCTTTGGCAAAGGGTAAAGGGGATTACAATACAAAAGCATAGTTTTTTCAACAGAGTCCTGCAGGAACTGGACACACACACACACAAAGAATCCACACACAGAACTTACACCCTTTGCAAAAATTAACTCAAAATTGATTGTAGACTAAAATGTACAATGCAAAAGTATAATACTCCTAGAAGATAACATGGGAGAAAATCTAGACAACCCTGAATTTGGCAATGACTTTTTAGTTACAACACCAAAGTCACAATTCATGAGAGAAATAATGGATAAACAGGACTTCATTAGAATAATAATAATGATGATAATAAAATAAACTGCTCTGTGAAAGACACAACCAAGAGAATGAGAAGAAAAGCCACAAACAAGGAGAGAATATTTGCAGAAGATATATTTGATAAAGGACTATTTATTATCCAAAACAGGGGCACCTGAGTGGCTCTGTGGTTGAGCGCCTGCCTTTGGCTCAGGTCAGAATCCAGGGGTATTGGTATCAAGTTCTGCATTAGGCTCCCTGTGGGGAGCCTGCTTCTCCCTCTGCCTATTTCTCTGCCTCTTGTCTGTGTGTCTCTCATGAATAAATAAATAAAAATCTTTTTTTAAAAAGGACTATTATCCAAAACACACAAAAAAACTCTTAAAACTCCATGATAAGAAAGCGAACAGTATCATTAAAAATTGGTCAAATGTTTTATAGATACCAAAGAAGATATGCAGAGCAAATAAGCATATGAAAGATGCTACACACAGATGGCAGGCACCAAGGAAATAAAATGGGTGGTTTATCAGGCATAGTGACTTGTGGCAAACCTTAACTCCAAATCTATCCCTTCATCATAAACTCTGCCTAGCTTCTCAGATTTACCCATCCACTTTTCTTGCTTTGGGAATTATAGGGATATCCTTAAAAAAATAAATAAAAATGCAGCACTAGATGCTGAGCTGAAAGCTCTGGGCTTTTCCTTTCACTTAGGTCTTGACCCTGCAATTCTCCAATGCATCTCAAATATTTTTAAACAGATTTGGTCATGCTTTTTCCACATTTTCTATTTATTTTCAATGGAAGAGTAAGTTTGAAGTTCTTATTCTGTCATTATTTAAATTTGTATTTCCTCAAAAAGACTTTGTATATAATTTGATTAAATAACAATAACAACAAATTCTTAGGTCTTAGAGACAAAAGAAGCTCATATCCTATCAATTTTTAGGAACACATGGCTATAATTGAATGATCATATAATTTTAAAATGTAGTGTGTGCTGTTGATAGTTATATGAGACAATAAGCTAAAGTGAAGTGTTTCAGTAAGTTCCCTGTTGGAATTTTTTATGCGAGAACTATGTTTGAAGTGGCACAGGGATATATATGACCAGTTGTCTTTTCTTTAGGGAATTGTATGCTTAAAAGGGTGAGTAAAGGTGATAAATTTATGAAGCAGGCATTGAAGGATTGCTTTGAATCGTATGTACATTTTAATAATATTTATTTTCCAAATCCATGTGCATGGAATATCTTTCCATTTGTTTATGCCATCTTTGATTTTTTTTCACGAATATTTTATAGTTTTCAGAGTATAGGTCTTTCACCTGTGTGGTTAAGATTATTCCTACTTATTTTATTATTTTTGGTGCACTTATAAATAGGATTGTTTCCTTAATTTCTCTTTTTGCTGCTTCATTATTAGTGTATAGAAATGCAATAAAATTCTGTATATTGATTTTCTATCTTGGGACTTTACTGAATTCATTTACCAGTTCTAGTAATGTTTTGGTGAAATCCTTAAAAAAATAATAGAACATATCAATGAAACCAGAAGCTGGTTCTTTGAAAAGATCAACAAAATCAATAAACCAGTAGCCAGACTCATAATAAACAAACAAACAAAGAAGCAAAAAAAAAAAAAACAAGCAAACAAACTCAAATAAACAAAATCCCTACCCCCATAAAAGAGGAGAAGTAACAACCAACAGCACAGAAATACACTTTTAAGATAATATTATGAAAAATTATATGTCAACAAACTGGAAAACCTAGAAGTAATAGATAAACTCCTAGAAACATACAACTTACAAAAACTGATCAGGAAGAAATAGAAAATTTGAACAGACCAATACCAGCAATGAAATTGAATCAGTAATCAAACAACTCCCAGCAAACAAAAGTCCAGGACCAGAAGGTTTCATAGTCGAAATTCCTGGGTGGCGCAGTGGTTTAGCGCCTGCCTTTGCCCCAGGGCGGGATCCTGGAGACCCAGGATCGAATCCCACATCGGGCTCCCGGTGCATGGAGCCTGCTTCTCCCTCTGCCTATGTCTCTGCCTCTCTCTCTCTCTCTCTGTGACTATCATAAATAAATAATAAAATAAAATTTAAAAAAAATATTAAAAAAAAAAGAAATTTACCAAACATTTAAAGAGTTAATACATATCCTTCCCAAAGTATTCCAAAAAATAGAAGAGGAAGGGAAGCTTCCAAATTCATCCTATGAGGTCAGTATTACCTTGATACCAAAACCAGAGGACATCACAAAAAAGGAGAATTACAAGCCAATATCTCTGATGAACTCAGATGCATCCTCAACAAAATACAAGTAAACAGAATCTACCAATACATTAAAAAAATCATTCAACATAATCAAGTGGGATTTATTCCTGGGATGTAAGTGTGGCTCAATATTAGCAAATAAATAGATGTGATACATCATATCAATAAGAGAAAGGATAAAAATCATGTAATCATCTCAATAGATCAGAAAAAGTATTTTATTTTCTTTTAAAATAGGGAATCACCTGTACTTGAGTTCAAAATATGAGATTAATCCAAAACACAATCTAATCTGACTGTGTCAAGAAGGAAATAGCTGGGACGCCTGGGTGTCTCAGCAGTTGAGTGTCTGCCTTCGGCTCAGTGTGTGATCCTGGAGTTCTGGGATCCAGTCCCACATCAGGCTCTCTGCATGGAGCCTGCTTCTTCCTCTGCCTATGTCTCTGCCTCTCTTCCTCTCTCTCTGTGTCTCTCATGAATAAAAAAAAAAAAAAAATCTTAAAAAAAGAAGGAAATAGCTAAAGAATTCTCTTCTGAAAACTGGCTCTTATAGGTGATGTGGATAAAACACAGTGGGGGTTAATTGACCAACAGCATGGAAGGGCATAGCACAATGTAACATACAGTGTATAATATAAGAAATTTTATATAATATAAGGAGTATCAAACAACTTTATCAAAATTGTATTTAATATAAGAAAATCCCAAAAAAATAAAGCAAAAAATAAACAAGAATGAAAAAAGAAAGAAAACCCTTCACAACCGTATCAATTTGTATATAAAAGGATTCTTGTGATATGGGGTGTCTGTTGTGATTCATAAATTACTCAGTAGTTTCCCAGCATGGAATACCTAGTATCTACCCATCCTGATTTGTTGGATGTCCAATGTCTCTTTCCCAGAGTTACTCTAGCCCCTAAGGATATTCTGCTTAGATGTACACTCATGTAAAAAGATGTAGATATGTTTGCTTCTTGCCAATCTCACACAAAGAAACTCAGGTAAATTTTATTCTACATCAAAATATGCTAGGAATCTATTATATTAGCACCTTAGATTTCTATTATATCTATTTATCTGGTCATTTATTCGAGGAAATGACTTGTCTGGGTCAGATTCTGTTATATTTTATCTGACAAACCACAAACCAACATTTCTATTTTTTTTCAGTAGTCAGTTCACTGATTCATGTCCTTTATTTAAGGCCTCTTGTAACAAACATGTCCTTGTTCAGAGGCCCCTTACTCTTCCTAAGGGATATAAATATATATTCAAATATGGAGCAATATTGCTAAAGGTCCCAATGCCTTTCTTCCAATAAGTGTTCAGTTTTCAAATACACTTTTACCATATCTCCAGCCTAGCTATCTTTTCATTCTATGCATCAATTGTTTCTTCTATGGGAAAACAAACAAAGAAAAACACATTTAGTTCCAAAAAGACTAGCCACTCTTTTGTGTTATTTTTTCTATGAGCATTATTACATCATCTTTGCACCATGGTCTAGTTAAAAATCTTATGTTGTGAAAAAACAAACCTGCCTCTGGTACAAAGTCTCCTTGAACATGCACTCAAATTCCCAATGAACTGTTTGGAAAGTTGAAATAAAAATTATACATTTCCTAAAGACCTGATAACTTCGCACAGAAGCAAGAGCAGGAGAAAAACATCCATTCCAAAGATACATATCTAAGTATACCAAATCATTGACAAAAATGGTTATTAGGCTGAGTGCATTTGAGTGTGTGTGTGTGTGCATGTGGGAGGGAGAGTGTTTATATGTAAAGGGATTACTTATTCCCAGTTCACTTAAATAATAATATAAAGATTCTTTCTTTCTTTCTTTCTTTCTTTCTTTCTTTCTTTCTTTCTTTCTTTCTTTCTTCTTTCTTTCTTTCTTTCTTCTTTCTTTCTTTCTTTCTTCTTCTTCTTTCTTTCTTTCTTTCTTTCTTTCTTTCTTTCTTTCTTTCTTTCTTTCTTCTTTCTTTCTTTCTTTCTTTCTTTCTTCTTTCTTTCTTTCTTTCTCTCTTTCTTTCTCTCTCTCTTCTTTCTTTCTTTCTTTCTTTCTTTCTTTCTTTCTTTCTTTTTTCTTTCTTTCTTTTCTTTCTTTCTTCTTTCTTTCTTTTACCTGTTTTATCAAAGTACTATGTCACCCGACAACATGCTCATAAAAAATAGCATAAGCTGTTGGAGTCCTAAAGGAAAAGGAGGACAGAATGTGGAGACAAAAACAGACCCATAACGTGACTGAGAGGCTGCAGGTCAGGCTTTATTACCACCCCAGTGCTTTGGCTAAGCACTGGCCAGCATGTGTGGATCTGTATTGTGAGTTTACTATTTTGGTTGCTTTGAAATATTATTTAAATATCTATCTGTTAGTTATGGGCATATAAGTGTCTATATGCAGATAACAATGTGTCTGTATGCAGATAACAATCATTGAACTGACACGTTGTCAATCCTATTGTAAAATGTTGAGTTGAAAACTCTTGCTTTCCACAGAGCAAGGAAAATATCTTATTTACTTTTAACTCCTAACTGTCTAGTACAATGTTTGACATTGTATACAACCACTTTTCATTGAACAACAACCAAAAGGTGCAGAATTTAAAAAACTAACAATCAAAAACCAAATAAAATATTTTACATTTAGTGAAAAGAAACCTATATGACGGAAAAAGGTTAAAAAAACCAGAAAAAATTATACAAAATATTTTACAGATTTAGCCCCATTCCTGTTGTGTATGTTATTAAATGAAATATTAAGACTTTCCAGTTTATATATTGCAGTGAATTATCAGATTTATTTTGGTTCCTTGAAAACATTATATGGTAAGGAAAAAAAAGAAATATTGATAGCTTATAGCAAAGCAAGAAACAATTAAAAGATTGTGAGACCAAAAAAGAAAAACTTCCAGCACACTGAAAAGAAGAAAATTTTAAATTGTCATAATTACTGTAATATTTGGCTATAAAATGGGTGTGTCAATCAAGCATAAACATATTGACCAACTAGGAGAAAGGTAATTCAACCAGAGAGAATATTTGAAACAATATCACAAAAATCTTTGCCAAAAATTTAGTATGAATCATACTCCCTAAGCAAATAGTAAATTAAGAAAACAAAGGCTTTCACTTAATGATCATATGAGATTTCAGCAACTATATCAGATATTTTTTTAATTATAAAAGGCAATCATGAGACCAAATATAGTCTTCGTGTACCCTCTCCCTCTCATTCTGTCTCTGTCTCTCACACACATACACAGACACAGACACAGACACACACACACACACTAAAATTTCACATAATAAGCCTTATTGATGATGTATCGAAGATAAATGGCTGAAAATAACCTATAAAGGACACAAATTCTAAATCGCAAAATCTGATTTTGAATGATTGGAAGTGTTATTGTACTGAATATTCAATCAACTAATGTTAATGCACACTAAGAGAGAAACAGAAAACATGGGGCTTGTATCCAAATTGTGAGAAAATATTATTTTGCTAGAGGTTTAGAATATCTTTTTTTTTTTTTTAGAATATCTTTTTTTTCTCCTCTTGGATCTTAGAAAGGAGTAACTACATTAAAACTGCTTTCCTCTTTCTTGTCTGAAAATAGAGGAGCAGTTTGGATTATGGAAATGTTTATTCAATTTAGCATTGAAAATATCTAAACTGGCATTTCTACATGTTAGCAGCTCTTTTATTAAGCCTGCTGGGAAATATTATGCCTGAAAAGTCCAATGTTGTATATCTACGCATTTGAAAATAAATGACAATTCTTTCTCCCATGTTTCTTTATATTACATATTTTTAAAATTTTCTCATTGAAATCAGTCTGTTTCCAAGTGTAGTTCTTCCTGGGACATGAGAAATAAGAATAGGCTTTATGTTATATAAGATAGTAACAACACATACTTTCCAAAAGAAAAGTGTTTACTTTGTAAATCCTTTGAGAAATGGAATTATGCCATTTGCGCTCATATTTTATATAAAGACTGAATTTATTTGCTTGTGTAAATATTTCTTAAAGACGTTTTAATTATTTCTATTTTTTTTAATTTGGCACTAAAATAATAAGATTGCCATGAAATAGACTAAACTTTAAATAGTGTTAATTATTAAATAGTTGTTGAAACCAAATGTTTAAAATGTTTTGCTAAAAATTAAGGGATGTAATAATCACAATCTCATGATTTTCCTATGCAATTCCTCTCACTATACCAGTTCACATTTCCGCCAATAGTATATAAGAGTTTCAGTTTCTCCACATCATTGTCAATGCTTATTTATTTTTAATAATAGGTTATTCTAATAGCTCTAAGGTTGTATCAGGTATGAGGTTGTATCTCACTGCAGTTTCGATCTGTATTTCCCTTATAATTAGCAATGTTTAGTACATTCTCATATACCTGGTAGTTATCTGTGCTTCTTTTTTGGATAAAAGTCTATTCAAGCCCTTTACCCATCTAAAAATCAGATTCTATTATCACTACTGAGTTGTAGGAGTTCCTTATAGATTTTGGATATGAACCTTCATCAGATAGTTTGCAAATATTTTCTCCTATTCCATAGGTTACATTTTAACTCTCTTCATTGTTTTCATTGCTGTGCATAAGCTTTTAACATTTTATGTAGTACCACTTGCCTATTTTAGGTTTTATTGCCTCTGCTTTTGGTGTCATATTTAAAAGTCATTACTATGACCAATATCAACAAGCTTCCCCCCTCCCCACTATTCCCCTGTTTTCTCCTAGGATTTTATGGTTTCAGGTCTTATCGTAAAGTCTTTAATCCATTTTCAGTTGGCTTTTGTGTATGTTATAAGGTACGGGTCCAATTTCATTTGTTTACATGTGGCTATACTTTCCTGACACCATTTGTGGAAGAGATTATCTCTTCCCCATTGAGTGTTCTTGGCATACTTGTTGAAGATCAGTTTGCCATATCTATGTGGATTTATTTTCAGAATCTTTATTCTCTTCCATGATCTGAATTCTGTATTTATACTAGTATCATGCTATTTTAATTACTATAGTTTCACGAGGCTTTTTTTGGAGAGGGGGAGAGGAAGAGAGAGAATCTTAAACAGGCTCCACATCCAGCACAGAGTCTGATGTCAGCCTTAATCTCATGACTCTGAGATCACGACCTGAGCTGAAATCAAGAATCAAATTGAGGATGCCTGGGTGGCTCAGTGGTTGAGCATCTGCCTTTGATCAGGTTGTGATCCTGGGGTCCTGGGATGGAGTCTAGGCCATGAGAGTGGTATCATGTGAGGAGGTTTGAAAATAAAGAAGAAATGTAAGAAAATGCAGAATCAAATAATATTTTGTTAAGCAATATTATTAACAATACTGTTTTGGATTTATTTAATATTTACTATGTTTCACAGAAACAATTTAACTCTCACAAGCCTTAATAACCACTGAAGATCAAGTTTCAGAGATATTAGGTAACTGTCACGAAACCACATACCAAAAAAATAATAAATTACACAGTTCAGGGCAGTCTTTCTGATCTCTGAGTTTCCAGAAAGTCTGTCTATATTTTTAATGTATGTAGGAAGAATAAAGAAGGCACATTAAATGAGCCACATTTGGATAAAGAATAGACTAGTGACTGGAGATGCACACATTAGCAATGATGGAAGGTGATGTCATTACCAGGGAATATGTGGAGAATGAGATGGAAATTAAAGACCGAAAACAGTAACATAAATAACTTTACTGAATAGGATGAGAAAGTAAGAAGCTAATGCCAAACAGATCATATCTTCTTCATGTTTAAAGGGATATAGTGGTCATATATTGATATAGCCATTTTGTATAAGAACTTAGAAAAAAAATACAATTTATAATAAAAATATATTTCTAACATATATAAACATATGTAACTTTGCATTATGATCATTATAATTATAAATATTACATATGTATGTTTTTATATATGTGTATATGTATATGTGTGTGTGCATTTCACATTTTTTCTCTCAAAAAGGCTTTAACCGTTTTATGTTATTCAAAAATTAATATATTTTACCAAAATGGAAATTGAGAAATTAAGTCATTCACATGCATAGAACAGCAATTATTGCTTGATCTTCCATTTAAATTATATTCTCTGAAATCTAATTAATGTTTTTTAAATGTCAGTTATACGATATTCTTCTTTATATTCATTATTCTGTCAATACCTCAATCATTGTAACACATTAATTGTGCTTCATATAGCCTCCTTATTTTGTGAGAGAAGGTAAAGTTCAAATGTATGAATGAATGAATGAATGAATGAATGGAAAATAATTAAAGTTATACCTCAGTCATTAAATTTATGCTATGTTGCTTCTGTGTTCATGCAAATTTCAAAATTAATTTTTTAAATATGAGTCATGAATGAATTTGTTAAATGAAAAGGAGCACTCAATATAATGCATTGTTTAACAGTAGCTTCTGTAATGGTGTAGTGGTGACACAGCAAAATTAAGAAATTAAAAGAATCATACAGACAAGAAAATCTCAATGTTAAGAGGGTTAAGAAGAAGATGCACACTTCAAAATATTTGCCTACAAGGAGTTAAACATAACTTGAATTAAAATGGGATCTCAAATACACAATCAGGACTAATTTATATGTGGGGAATTTTATGAGGCAGGGTTCTACAGAAAATAGAACCAATAAGAGCTATATATCTCTCCTATCAGTTGAAATTGTTCCGTCTGTCTGTCTCTTTATCTATCTTTCAATCGAATTTATATTTATACAGGCATTATACTAATTGACTCACACAATTATGAAGGAGGAGAAGTCCCATGATGTCATTAGCAAGCTGGAGAACCAGAAAAGTCAATGGAGTAATTCAGTCTAAGTCTGAAGACCTGAGAATGAGGAAAGCCAATGGTATAAGTCTTAATCAGAGTCCCAAAACTTAAGAACTAGGAGTGGGTGATATCCTATACTCCAAGGTGGATGTACAAGCTCATACAGAGAGACCAAATTTGCCCTTCCTATACATTCTGTTAAGTCCCTCAGCTCATTCATTGGTGCCCATCTATACTGGAGAGGACAATCTTCTTTACTGAGTATACTAATTCAAATGCTAATATCTTCTGTAGACATAGTCATACTCCAAAATTGTCTTTTTTAAAAAAGATTTTATTTATTTATTCATGATAGATATAGATTGAGAGTGGCAGAGACACAGGCAGAGAGAGAAGCAGGCTCCATCCAGGGAGCCTGATGTGGGACTTGATTCTGGGACTCCAGGATCATGGCCTTGGGCCAAAGGCAGGTGCTCAATCACTGAGCCACCCAGGAATCCCCCAAAATTGTCTTTACCAGCTATCTGGGTATCACTTAAACCCAGTTAAGTTGACATATAAAATTAATCACCACCCCTTGTCAACTTAGCACCCATATGAATCTCCTTAAACCATATTTAATATCAAAATAAAGGCAATATCAAGGTCATAATTACATGTAACATGATACACTATCTCTTGTACAAGTGAGAATGCACTAATTCCTTCTCCAGAACAAGAGAAAATCCTTGAGTGATGTGCACTCTTCTCTTGGTATCACGTAACTTAAATATTATGGTGTAAAAATTAACATATTTAAATACTGATATAAATACCAATATACAGTTAATATGTATTACATGTTACTGATATAAATACCAATATATAGTTAATATATATTACTTGTAAGGAATACAAAAAGGGAAAAACAAAAGATATTCACTATATATTTATATATATATATATATATATATTCAAAACAAAATAGAAACATGACATAGACAGTCCTCATTTCTGTAAGTGGTCATGTGGTTGAAGCTGATATAAATACCAATAAATATAAAAATAAATAAATAAATAAATAAATAAAATATAAATAAATAAATAAAAATAAATAAATATACTGATATAAATACCAATATAAATAAATATAAATAAAAATAAATAAATAAAAATAAATAAATATACTGATATAAATACCAAAATAAATATAAATAAATAAAATATAAATAAATAAATAAATAAATAAATAAATAAAAATAAATAAATATACTGATATAAATACCAATATATAGTTAATATATATTACTTGTAAGGAATACGAAAAGTGAAAAACAAAAGATATTCGCTATATATATATATTCATAACAAAATAGAAACATGACAATGACAAGCCTCATTTCTGTAAGTGGTCATGTGGTTGAAGCTGGTATTTATAATGACCTTTTTCTTCTACTGCTCTTTCCATATTCCCTTTGCCTTTAGCAAGCATTTCAGCTGGTTATGTTTCTTTATTTGGTGAGGGGACCCAAATCCTCATTCTTCAAGGATCTGGACCAGTAGCTCTGCCTTGACTGGGTTGTTGTAGTTTTCCATTGTCCTTAATTACAGGACATGGTAATACTAACAATTGCCCTAACCAATTGCCAGAAATACTCTTCCTATCTCCATTGTGGAATAGTAGTCCAATTTCCCCTTCACAGCAAGGGCCAATAAGCACAGACAATACCAAACCCCATTACCTACTGATTCAGAGGTATGAGGAGTCTCAAGTGTCCCTGAGGTAGTTTTAACTTCCAGTACAATGGGATCTTTCTTGTGCCTTTTGATGAGAAGTATTTCTCCTTCTGGAACTAAGACTTCTAGGCCAGAAAAGCATAAATTCTGGAAACATGAAGCAGTACTTTTGCTAATTGCTATTACTAGGGGTAATAGTGAATGATGGAACTCCCTTTTCCATCCCTTGATTCCTGGACCTGTGAATCCAACCTAGTGGAGAAATACAATCATATATTGAAAGTTGATTCAAAGTATATACAACCTTTTGAAGAAACTTTCCTCAGCCCTGCAAGGTATTGCCATCTAGCTGGCAGTATAACTGGGTCTTCAAAAGGCTATTCTGCCATTTTAATCAGTTGCTTCAAGATGTCAGGGAACATAGTAATACCAGTGAATTCCATGAGGATGAGCCTAGTGCTGTACTTATTTTGCTATAAAATGAGTTCAGGGATCCAAAGCCATGCCGTATGGAATACCATGAGAGCTGAAAAGGTATTCTATAAGTCCAGGGTTGACATTTGTGACAGAAATATTGCTACGCAGGGAAGACTAATCCATATCCAGAGTAAGTATATATTCCAGTAAAGACAAAACATTGCCTTTTCCATGATGGAAGAAGTCCAGTGTAATTAGACTGTCAGCAGGTAGTTGGCCGATCACCTGGGTGAATTGTGCCATAGCAAGGGCTGAAAGTTAGTCTTTGTTGTTGTTGGCAGATTAGGCGCTTAGTGGAGGCCATAGTCAAATTAGCCTTGGTGAACAGAAATCCATATTACTGAGCCCATACAGAATCTCCATATTTTGGGGGGCAAAGAGGTCTGTTCATATACTTCTTCCCCAAATTTCTTTGTCATCAGTTTTGATTCATATTACTTCCAAGTCTCTGATCATCCACCCAAACCACTGGCCAGAGCCCATAAATCAGTATATAATTGCACTCACCATTTCTCCTTCTAAGCAAAGTGAACAATCAAGTGTGCTTTACACTGAGAATGGTTAACTTTCCTTCTCCATTGTCCTTCAAGAATGTCCCAGAAAGGGGCTGTAGTACTGAGCTGTTCAATTTAGGGTGATGCCTGCATATCATGCAGAACCATCTGTAAGACAGACTCAAGTTTTCTCTTCCTCTGCAAATTGATTATGGGGAACTTTTCATGGAGCCATAGATACAGTCCAGGAGAGAGAAGGCATTGTAGGAGAATGAGGATGATGGGCATTTGAGCCACTTTTTTCACATAACTTTTTGTGGTTTCTGGGCCAGCTTGAGACCCATCATGCATATACCACTTCCATCTGATGATGGAGTGTTGCTGTGTATACTATCTCTATGGTTTAGTAGGGTATACAGAAATGTACAGTCACAGAGCTCTTCGAGGATGCTGGGCCTCCTCTCACAAATTATTTCTCAAAATATTGGTTAAAGGTATTTCTTTTAGACCTTCAGATTGTGAGTGTATAGGGCTTAAATGAAAAATCCACTCTAGCATCATATTTTTCCTAAATCTCTGAATCTCTTCATCTATATAAATCAAGGGAGTTTTTGCATTTCCAATCATTCCTAGTGAGCCATCTTTTGATCCATGTCTCAGTCAGCCAACCTAATAAACCACTAGAGTTCTTTCTAACTCTCTGAGTGGGGATCCCTGGGTGGCGCAGCGGTTTGGCGCCGCGGTTTGGCGCCTGCCTTTGGCACAGGGCGCGATCCTGCAGATCCGGGATTGAATCCCACGTCAGGCTCCTGGTGCATGGAGCCTACTTCTCCCTCTGCCTGTGTCTCTGCCTCTCTCTCACTGTGTTCCTATCATAAATAAATAAAAAAATTTAAAAAAAACCAAAATCTTTAAAAAAATAACTATCTGAGTGGCAATATTAAATGCAGAGGTGTTGTTGTTGTTGTTGTTGTTTGTTTTTTGTGTGCTTGTTTTGTTTTTGTTTTTGTTTTTTTTTGAGCTCATATCAATAAATCTGACCTGGTCCAACTTTATGTTCCTTCCACCATTATCCCACACCCTGAATATTCATTCCCACATATATTCCCAAGATTTCTGTTTGTATAAATTAAAAAGAAAAAACAGTGCTTATTTTGGAGTACAGTGCACATCCTCATGGGTCATACTCTGTACCTCGCCTTTAGGACCCTGCTGGAACTTACCTCAAGTTACATGTCTAAAAGCAAGGGAGAGGTGTTGGGTACGGGTCCTGAGGAAAATCAGCATTGCCTTGTATCACAACTGCCTCCCGGAAGCCATTACCATCTCCTTGGAGAATGCAAGGTTAATCATCTCAGAAGAAGGCAAAAGGCTGCTGTCACTGGGGATTGGAATGTCAAAGCCACTCAAAGTGAAGAGGTTGATACCATTGGCTTTGGTCAGATATAAAGAGATTTATTCTAGTAATTGGTTCACTTCCTATAATAAATTATGAAGACTGAGAAAGCCTAAGATTTGCTTTCTGCAAGCTGGAGGAGTAGGGAAGCAGGTGGTGAAATTCAATCTGATTCGGAAGGCCTGAGAATCAGAAGGGCAAAGAAGGGCAAAGAAGATGGATATCCAAGCTCAGAGAGAGTAAATTCACACTTTTGCCTTTTTGTTCTACTGGAGGCCTCAAAGAATGGGATGATGCTTACCCACATTGGTGAGGACATCTTGTTCCCTCAGCCTATGATTCAAATGTTAATTTATTCTGGAAACACCCACCCAGATACAATCAGAAATGCTTTTCCAGCTTTCTGGGCATCCCTTAGCTCAATAAGTTGACATATCAAATTAACAATTGCATTATAGATAGATGGTAAAGAAAGAGAGAGGAAAGAAAGAAGAAAGAAGAAAGAAGAAAGAAAGAAAGAAAGAAAGAAGAAAGAAAGAAAGAAAGAAAGAAAGAAAGAAAGAAAGAAAGAAAGAAAGAAAGAAAGAAAGAAAGAAAGAAAGAGGAACGTGGGTAGCTGATCGGACATGTAGATAGCATATGATTTCAACTTTGATACACATTTCCAAAGGAAGTCTCAAGTAGTGGAGTAGAAAAGGAAACTTACTGGTTTAATCAATAATTTGCAGACAATAAGGCACACTTGGTTTCAGTTTCTTTGGTTTCAGTTATTATGTTAAATCATAGTTAGAAGCAGATAGCCCTCCTTTGACATATCATCAGAAGATGATGTAGTAGTCTAACTACATCACATAGCCTATGCCATTCACATCATTTCATCTCATCACATAGGCATTTTGTCATTTCATGTCATTAGAAGAAGAGTAAGTACAGTACAATAAGATATTTTGAGGAGCACCTGGATGGCTCTGTGGTTGACATCTGCCTTTGGCTCAGGCTGTGATCCTAGGGTCCTGGGGTAGAGTCCCAGCTTAGACTCCCTGCAGGGATCCTAGCCTGCTTCTCCCTCTGCCTATGTCTCTGCCTCTCTCTGTGTTTCTCATGAATAAATAAATGTTTAAAAAATATATTTTGAAAGACCAATTTTACCTAATTTATTACAGTATATTGTTATGATTTTTCTATTTTATTATTAGTTATTGTTGCTAATCTCTTACTGTGCCTATTTTATAAATTAAACTGGTATGTATGTATAGGAAAAAATACAGCATATATAGTGTTCCATACTACATGTGGTTTCAGGCATCTCCTGGGTATCTTGGAACATATCTCTTACAGATAAGAGCCGGTTGGGGTGGCTACTGTACTAAGGTTTGAGTTAGAACAGCATCATCTAGCCAAAAAGCTGAAACTATTATGAAAATAAATTTCCTCATTAAAAAAGGGGAACTCTATATTTTTGCAACTTTGAAAAATATTGCTCATTAAAATGTTTAAAATGTCAGCTGGTTCTTAAATTATATTAATTAGAAACAATGCCAAACACTTTTATTTTGTCTCAATTCATCCTAATTAAAAAAGTTCAATGTTCACTTGAAAGCAAGCTTCTTAAAGCTCATCCAATGGCTGTCAGAAAAAAAAAAAAAAGAATGTCATAAAGACAAAACAAAACAAAACCTTACAGTATTCTGTGTATTAACATCTAAGAAAGTTATATGAACTGATTGGAATCTCACACACTATGTACTTTTTTTTTTTACTATATACTTTTTTAAATCTTGTGATTCCACTGTCAAAATATTAAGCACACAAATAAACTCTTATTTCTGTTCTATGAACAAAACTTTCTCAAATAATTTCTTTAGTCATTTATTAAAGAATAGATTCTGTAGAACACTCAAGTCTAAAAATATGTGTTAAGTTCTGGAGAATACTAGTAAGTATGAAGCTTCTTGACTGTATATGAAATGAGGATGGAGATACTGTTTGTATGTTCACTATTATCCCCAACACCTATCAGTTTTTGGCACATAGTAAGTAGATGCTCCAAAAATAAATGTCAAAAACTCTGAAAATTAAGTTGATATAATAAGGTATGCACCTGCAAAAATTAAGTGAAATTCTATTATTTATAATTAAGTCCTTATATTGGTACTTGTAACTTTTCCAAGTACTTTCCTAAGTTGTCTCGTTTGATTTTAATAACTTCATAGCACAGAGAACTTTTATTTTACTAAATAGGATGCATTAACTGATGTGTCTAAATTCCCATAGCAGAACCACTAAAACTCAGACCCATATTTCTTTTTTCCTGCCCTAGGAAATATTTATTTATTTATTTATTTATTTATTTATTTATTTATTTATTTAAGAGAGAGAGAGAGAGAGAGAATGAGCTAGATAGGAGGTTGGGTAGGAGTAAAGGAAAGGGGTAGAGGATCTTAAGCAGGCTTCTTGCTCAGTGTGGAGCCCTATGCAGTGCTTGATCTCACAACCCTGAGATCATGACCTGAGCTGAAATCAAAAGTTAGATGCATGCCTGACTGAGTCACTCAAGTGTCCCAGGGAATCATATTTCCTATATGATTTATATATATTGTAAGACACATATACTAAGGAAGTAGCTTCAAAATTACTCCTCTGAGTCACTATTCTCAAATATAGTTTCCCTTCTCTTAAAACAATTCAAGCAGAATATCTAAATCCAATTTTTCCAGTGAGCAATCATTATCTCATATTTCTTTTACTATTTTCCTAGCATTATATTTAGATACTATTGTGTAAAAGTTGAAGTAAAAATAGGCTGTTTGGAATAACTTGTTTCCTGATCAGTTTCGTTCCTTAGATTCAAGTAGCCTAAGACCAGGAGAAGGAGGAGGATAATTAAGTCTACCTTAATATTCTGAATAATTCTTTAGGTTACTTGATTTTAAAAGTTAGTTAGTTGGCTATTGTGTATTGATAACACATACTAAGACTGTGAATTGAATTATCTTATTTTTCCTACAAAATCCCTACAAGGTAGACACTGATAAATCCTTTTATTTTGAGGAAGATAGGGAGGCTTGGAAGGTTCAAGCAATTTTTCTAAGTCAAGGACTAAAGGAAAGACTGGAACAGGGGCAATCTGAATCCAAAGCTATCCTTTTAATCCCATGCATGCTTACCTGAGTAAAGCTTGTTTGTGTCTTCCTAGCATATATATGCAAACATAAATGCAATGATTATCTTTCTGCACTTTCATTTTCTTGTATTGCTTGATAAATTATTTGCTCCCCACTATATACTTATACTAATATATATATTCAGCCTCATAATCAAGGACCAAGGGTATATCTTAGATTGGAAGAGAAAAGAAAATAACTAATAGTTCTGTAGCCCTACCAATGAATCAAACAACATGCTCCTCCTGATTATACTTTGCTGGATTCTATTTTTTAAGTGGATGCAATCTGGCAATGAGTACCCTTCCCTGACACTATTCACATTTAAGAAGACCTTGTTGTGCCTGTGGTCACTAAAATAGATAACTAAACATCAGTTTCTATGCTTCGAACACCGAGTCCATGAAATCTGATGCAAAATACTCTAAGGAATAGTATCAGTTGGTGTTAAAATACAAAAGTTGGTTTTAAATCATTAGACCAGAATACTAGGATAAAATTACATCTGCAATACATATTACATATATCTGGAGAGTCTTTTTTTTCTGGAGAGTCTTATTAAAGCTAAGTTCAGAAATAGCAATTAAGCAAAATTTATGGATTAATGATGAATCAAGAAATTTGATGTAGAATTTGGAGACAGAATGCATTTAAAAACAACACACATGATTTGGTTCAGTAATTTTCAAAGAGATAGCTTTAATAAATAACTGAGAGTTTGTCATATTAACCAGGTATCAGGGGAGAGAAAGGCTGAGAGAAATGAGTTAGTAGCCTGTGTTAGGATGAAAATTTCTGACATCAAAATCATATGTTTGAGGGATAATAAGAATATTCATTAAAATGGGGCTGCGTTAAAGTGACTAGCTGAAAACTGGAATGTCCAAAGCTTGGAATTGTGGGAATGCAGAACTGGAATGGGAATAAGAAATCTGTTTTCTCACATTTTACTGTTATCCCAAACTTGAAATGTCATAGCTATCAGTACATGGTCCAGTTAGTAAATCTTTTTTTAAATGCTATATACAGAGAACAACAATTTTTGGGATTTTTATTAGGATTCTCCAGAGAAATAGAAACAATAGGATGTATAGAACCATAGAGTATATAGAATTCTCTCTCTCTCTCTCTCTCTCTCTCTCTCTAAAGATATTTATTTTAAAGAATTGGCTCAGAGGATTATGTGGGTTGGCAAATGTAAAATCTGCAGAGTAGACTAGCAGGCTGGAGACCCAGAAAAGAGTGCTGTAAATCTGAAGGTTGGTAGTCTGAAGATCTAGTTAAGAGCTGATACAATTCAAGTCTGAAAGCTATCGCTGCAGAAGTCCCTCTTGCTGAGGGTGGAGGGCAGTCTCTTTTTAATTTAGGCCTTCAACTGAATGAATGTGTTCCACCCACATTATGAAGGGGAATCTGCTTTACTCTGTCTACCAATTTAAATGTTAACCTCACCCAAAAACACACTAATGGAAACATTCAGAATAATGTTTGACTATATATGAAGGCACCATGGCCCAGCCAGGTTGACTTGTAAAACAAACCATTGTAAGAGTTAAAAAGTCTCAGCTATAATCCTTAAGTACGAACTATATAATAGTTTACTAATACTGTGGAGAAAGTTACTTTGCCTGTAAAATGAGGGAAGTCCTACTTCTTTTGATAGCATTGTTGTAAAAGAAAAAAGGCAGTAACAAATATAAATGTTCTTACCATAGCATCTGGTATTTGTTGGTATTTAATAAATAATACTCAAAATTTATTAATAACTTTGCATGTTTGCCCTTTGCCTGAATGAACTTTTCTTGCCCTTTCTTTTCTGGAATAAAGCCTAGATCTTAAGTCCTTTAATTAGTCTTTGAACTTTCTCAATGTCTATTTTTCCTGTACAATGAAATGAATTTCCAAATAATAAATGCATTGGATTTCTATTTCTAATTTTCTACCTTAAATTAATATACTTCTGTCTCCTAACTTGACCTAAAGAGGCCCTGATCTAGTTAGACATGTTAATCTTTGAATGTAGCCCAGTTGATCCTAAATTTCCAGATTAAAACAGAGAAAGCTAAATTATCTAGGTTAAAAAAATACATTTCACCACATAACTTATATGTGCTATTTGCAAGAAAATGAGCAATGAGATACGTCTAACAATCCAAATATCTAAAAATATAAGGACAGTGCATGTGGGGGAGAAAAAAGACATTTACTCTATAGCAATGAGTTCAGATTCACAATTGTGAAAATGGATGCCTATTTGGGAGCAATTAATAAAAGATGTCCCTAAACTCTGAATTACTGCAACGTTTCTGACCCATTTACAACAAAAATAAATCTTCTGATGAATTTGAAGTTTTCTTTCTTTTTTTAAAAAATTTATTTATTTATTCATGAGAGACACACACACACACAGAGAGAGGCAGGGACACAGGCAGAGGGAGAAGCAGGCTCCACGCAGGGAGCCCGACCTGGGACTCCATCCCAGGTCTCCAGCATCACACCCTGGGCTGAAGGCGGTGCTAAACCACTGAGCCACCCGGGCTGCCTGTTTGAAGTTTTCTGGGTCTGAAGGCTCCAGGAGTCTGGCTCCTTTTTTCTCTTTTGCCTTTGGCAATATTGGCAATTTAGATATTCAGTTGGCCTGTCTACGTAAGCGAAATCCACATTTATACTCTGAAGTTCCAACCCCAGCTTAGACCAACACATTACCCCTCTGCAGAGCATAATGAATATGGCCTTGTTCCTGTGACAGTACATTAAGGATAAAGAAAGACCAACTCAATTCATTATCTTAACACAAATAAAAATTCCCACCTGAATTATTATTTTCTCATTAACCTCACTTACACTATGAATCTTTTTAAATCCATCTTATCTCTAGTTTCCCTTTGCTCTGTCCCCATATATATTCAACTTGCTAAGATCTCTAGATTTGCTATGACTCTTGAGTTTTTCCTTTTAATCTAATACTAGTCTCCACTGACTTCACCAAGCACTTATTACTTACTATATATCCCAACAAGCATGACTTTTTCCACTCATATCCTCAACTCCTACACCAATGTTACCCATATTCTTCTGCTAATAGCAAGGTTTTCAGACAGGTTGAACTCTTAATCATATTCTGGATTTCCTGTTAATTCACTATGAATTCAAAAGGTGGATTTGGTCTTCATCGTAGCAGGGGAACTGATCTGCTTTCTTTTAGCTTCACATTGTCTTTGACACTTTTTTTTGAACAGTGATCTTTAAATTACAGACTTCTCTAGGCTGCTGTGAGCACAGAACATGCCCTCAAATTATAAGTCTATTTGTGCTGGTTGGCAAGTGCATTTATTAGCATTAATGCATCAATTATTTTTAATTAATTCTTAGAACTTCTCTTTTACCAATAGTAAAATCATCAGCTGCAATTTGCAAATGAAAATGATCACAGTGTTTCTCGTGTCCATTACAACAGTGGCTCTCATTATCTAACCCAGAAAAGCACTTATTATTTACTCTTATTTTAGTCCCCTTTTTCTTGTTATCTGTTTGCCTAACAACCTGTGGAAATCTTAACAATGTGACAAAAGTTTCCTAATTGCTCCTTTCCACCCCATACTGATATCAGGGTGAATTCTGACCTTCTCTATACTTTTTCTAGCTTATTTCTGTACTGCTAGAACAACAAAACACATTTTTGAGAGCAACAACAACAAAACCAAAAAATCCTGCCTTTGGAACTCATAGTAGTTTTGTGTACAAGACCAGAGAGAGGCAATATCTTTAAACCTCCACTATCCAGATCATTTCAGATCATAAGTGATTATAATCTTTTCATTCAGTGTAATTCTTTGTATATTTAGTTTAAAAGTGATTAAATTTTGAATGTAATTTTAATATTTTAAATGCACTAACAATTACAAAAACATGCTCCTTGGAATAAACTTGGGTAAGCATTATACATTATAGGCTATACATAGTCTTAAACACAAAACCACATCATAACCAGGACTATCTTGTTCACATGAAAAATTAAATAAAAATAATGTGGAAAATACTAAGTACTTTGCATTTTATTTTCTTTAGTATTTATATTAAAAAAAACACATTAGCCTATATCTCATTCAATCTTGTAGTAGTCTCAGAGGACATATATAATAGCGATTGTTTTATACTGAATACACAATTTCTCAAAACTTTCCAAGGACTTCATCAAAATCAATAGATAATTAGATAGAATTAAAGCCAAATTCCACTGATTTCTGTTACAGCAAATGCTCCTGTAACAATAAGATATCAGGTCCAATAACTAAGATTCCAAAATTAATTCAATCAATACATATACTGAATGTCTTCTTTATAAGTCAGATTTTAAATGAAAGGAAAGGATATGATAAATATATGTCAATAATCACATTGAAAAAAAATGAAACCGATGCTTAATACAGGAAGGTGAATCATGATCAAAATATATTAGTTCTAGTGAGAACAAACATGGAAAAAGCAAAGAACCAGGAATAAAGAAAAGAGAGTAAGCATTTACACAGTACAGCTCATGTTCCCAAATGTAGTTTATGTTATGTGATTTATAATCTTAATTGATCAGTTTCCTCCATGCTGATGGGGTAAGCAACTTTCCAATTACATTTACAGATAAGGAATGGGCCTAGGTCGTTTAAGAAGTTACCCAGAATCACACACCATTGGAAAACCAGTGCTAAACTTGCAATTGGCTCTATTTTTTTATCAAAGTCATTTTCTCTTGATGTATGGGAATATGGATAACAAAGAAATGAGCTAACTGGTGCAATCATCTAATACTTTAAAGAAGTAGGAAGCCTTCATAAACAAAGATGATAGGAAGAATAGGAAGGTTTTTGTATCTAAAAAGAATTTAATATACATTACTTTTGGTTCACAAACTGGCTCCCTCACATGGAGGGCTAAGAGAGATCAAAGAAAGAGATAGATCACTCCAGATTCATAGGTGGCAGGTTTCATAAGCAAGGGGATGTACAAATGTGGTTCATCTTGGGCTGTCACAAGATAAGTAGAACTTTGCACCTGCCCACCTGAATCTAAAAATGTACATCAAAATTAAAAGCTCTCATTCTCAGATCCACAGTCATCCATTTAATCTTTGCTTTCTCCTTTCTCTCTTTACTCAACAATTACATTATTACGCCTAGTTAAACATCAGATAAAAATAACTAAATCTGAGCATTAGATGAGTCCCTCCACATAGCAGGCAATGTGCTAGGTGCCTTAAAAAATACATCTCATTAAATTTTGGCTGGGACACTGTGAGTTATACCATGTCATCCCCGAGTCAGGGTAAAAGAAATCTAAATAGTAAAGACAAATCTCCCCTCCTGAAGTAAGGAAATAAACCAGGTGATGATCTTCTCCCATGGAACTATTTGGTTCCCTGAGAGTATGGTAGTATATTAGTACTAATCACCACTGCCAGAAAATTAAACACCTAGTAAATCCTGGTCAACTTTAGAGAGTTAAGGAAGAGCCTTCATTCCTGCTATCATGGCCACTTTGTCCATTAGCTAATTCAGTCATCCTGGGGATGCTGGAAAAGGAGCCTGAGAGAAATCCACCAAGTCATCAAATGCTTTGTCCACAATGTAAGGCATTTGATAAGTGTTACATGTGGGTCATGTATAGCCTCATGTTCCACATTATATTGAGATGTCCATTTACATGGTTTCTTCAAATTTTGATAAGGCAAGTTCTCCATTTTTTGTTCCAATTCCTTGACCATTTAAAGTGTTAGATACTTTTCTTTTATCACAGTAGATTCAACATTTAAAAAATATCAATTGTACCAGGAAGAATGGACAAGAAGTTATTCTGCTCACTGGACAAATTTCCTTTATCCATTGCCTGTAAGTAAAGTTCACTTCTAAGTTAGACTCGGATGTCACTTTAATCAACCTGAAATTGGTTTCAATACATTATAAAATATCATCCCTAAACTAGGTTTATTTTGTTGTTTTTTTAACCTTAGTTAACTATTAACTAAGGGACAATTCCCCTGAGGCCACATTTTTAAAAACATTTTCCTTTTTAAAACATTTTCTTAAAGATCACAATGCTTACATCACCAGTTTATATTAGGAGACTTTGGTTTCTGTATCAACATTGTAACTATTTAGGGGAGTGGAAAAAGCTTAGTGGTATAATAATACATCCAAATTTATTATCTTGTGAATCATCTGCCTACTAATCTCCTTTTAATAGGCCATTATTTCATCTGGATCTGCATTAACTTACCTTACACACAGATAGAAGCTCATCTGCTTGAATGAACATGGATTCTGGTATACACACACATAATCACACATATAACTTCCAATTCAAATTTAGCTAAAATATATACTCCTTCCTCCTTCAGAAAACACACTAAAATCCATTCTGTACACACAATTTCCAGGTTTTAGTTAATTGCTATAGTTCATTTCCTGAGTGATCATTTCCTTTTTGGGATATATCCTTTATATGCCAGTGTGGGAGAGACTAGGATGCAAGTGCAATTACAGATAGAGTGGCACCACATAACAGGGAAATGAGGGATATCTTTAAGTATCTACTATTAGGACATTCATTCAGGTTACGGGACTATAGTATTTTTAGCAGAAAATGCTCAGAAAAGGAAGAGGGAACTTATTCATATGGGAAGAGAATGACAGAAGAGGATTTTCAGACATTAGGGATCCCCAGATCTTCATACATAACACAATTTCAACACTTCAGGTGCTAGTCTTTCCTTATTTATTTGCATTAATAATTCTTCACAAAAAGACCAGAAAAAGTTGAGAATATAGCTGACAATTCAATTAAACTACCTGCAGAAACAAATTGCAAATCTGATTTATGGCCATATCAACTGTCCAGTTGTAAGAAGATAGTTGTATTAAAATACTTTCATACATATTCCTTGAGTTCAGTTTGTAGTTGGAATTTAGTGATTTGATCTGGACTATTCTTTTATTTTAAATTTCCTCAGGCATTCAGTCATGACTACCCTACTATGTGGCCTTTGTATTCTTGCTTATCACACTAATAGGGGCAGCAGTTGTGCAGTAGTCAAGAGCAGCTTCTTCCACAGAATAACTTAATTGTGTTCCCCTTAAACATCATGGACTGTGAGCCCTGTGTCAGATTATAAACATAGTTTTCTATCCTATTATAAATTAATTTATTTCAGTCTCTATTGAATAGATTTAATTCTCTATTTTGAAGTTATTTATCACTTAGAATTCCTTAGTTGTAATCAAGATGGTCTGACTGTAGTTACATAATCAGAAGTGTAATTGTTAGAAAGGATCAATCCAAGCAATCAGACTTGGAAATCGATAGTCATCAATCAAATTCAGATGTGTTTGGTTCTGATACAGTTGTATAATAAGAGTAGCAATGTGGGGATTTAGCTGCAAGAACTGAATGAGCTCCAAATATTTAGGTGACTTTATTCATCTCCTTAGTCATATTCAGTCTTCAGACAATGAAGTTTCAATTGTGTATCTTAGATTTCAGATTTATTCTTTGTTGAGGATAGGAAAAAGGTTCGTTACATAGAATTCTGTTGGGGTAAGTTATCTCACCAAAAGAACATCAAGGTAATTTTAGAAAGTGGAAATAAATGTTGCATATGTGGGCTAAATTTGGTTTAAATATATATCAGCATTATACAGGTCTAAATATAGCCCAAAACTTAAGAGAGTTCAAATGGCCTTACTTGCCTTAACACAGGCACAGCCTCAATACACTTTTTCCAGTTTGGTTCTGATATTATTATCCTCATCATAAAGTTATACAGGCTCAGAAAATGAAATCCATACTGCATTCAACATCTTTTATTTCCAATAGTGCTTGCTTATAGTAGAGGCTTTATAAATATTTGTTGAAAAGTTAAAAAAGAATCAATCAGAAATGAAAAAACACAATAAATGAAATTGGAAACAGGCTTGATGCAATGAAGAACAGACTGGAAGAAGCAGAGGACCAAATTAGTGCTACAGAAGACATAATAATGGAAAATAATGAAGGTGAACACAGAGAGAAAGAAGAATTATGGAACATAAGAATAGACTTAGAGCACTCAGTGACTCCATCAAATGTAATAACATTGTATTATAGTAGTCCTAGAGGACAAAGCCATAGGAAAGGAGGCAAAATTCATTTCAAGAAATAATAGCATAAAAACTTCCCCAATCTGGGTAAGGAAACAGACATCCAGATCCAAAAGGCACAAAAAACTGCCATCAAAATCAACAAAAGCAGGCCAACACTGACATATTGGAATTAAATTTGCAAAATGTAGTGATAAATATTTTTAAAAATATTAAAAGGAGCAAGACAATAGAAGTCCTTAACTGACAAGGGAAAACCTATAGGGCTAGCTAGAGATTCCTCAACAGAAACTTGGCAAGCAAGAAGGGAATGCCATGATATATTCAAAGTGCTGAATGGGAAAAATCTGTAGCCAAAAAAACTCTATTTTTTTTTATTATTCACAATAGAAGGAGAGATAAAGAGTTTCCCAGACAAACAAAAACTAAAGGAGTTCATGACCACTAAACCAGAAGTAAACCAGAGGATTCTTTAAGTGCAAAGGAGAGACCAAAAGTAACAAAGACAAGAAAGGGTCAGAGAAAATTTCCAGAAATGATGACAATACATGCAATAAAGTGGCAATAAATACATATTTACCAAAAATGACTTTGAATATAAATAGAATAAATGCTCTAATCAAAAGACATACAGGACTTGGGTGGCTCAGCTGGTTAAGTGTCTGACTCATGATTTCGGCTCAGGTCATAATCTCAGGGTCTTAAGATTAACTCCCACTTTGGGTCTGCACTGCGTGGGAAGTCTGCATGAGATTCTCTTTCTCCCTCTGCCCCTTCCCCCACTCCTTCTTTCTCTCTCTCAAATACATAAATATTAAAAAAAAAAAAAAAGACAAAATCACCCTGGATTAAAAAAAAAACCCAAAAACAAAAAACAAAACAAAACAAAACAAACAAACAAACAAAAAACAAGATCTATCTATATGATGCCTACAAGAGACTCATTTCAGACCTAAAGACACCTGCACTGAAAGTAATGGGGTGGAGAAATATTTATCACACAAATGGATGTCAAAAAAAAAAAGAAAGAAAGAAAGAAAAAAGAAAAGCTGGAGTAGCAATACTTATACCACACAAATTAGATTTTAAAACAAAGACTATAAAAAGAGACAAAGGGCATTATATGATCATAAATGGGACAATCCAATGAGAAGATATAACAATTATAAATATTTATACAACCAATATGGGAACACCAAAATATATAAAACAATTAATAACAAACATAAATGAATTAATAATAACATAATAATATTTGTTGACTTTAACATCCCACTTCCATCAATGTACAGATCATTTAAACAGAAAATTAACAGGAAACAATAGCTTTGAATGATACACCGGACTAGACAGGCAACACATATTCAGAACATTCTACCCTAAAACAGCAGAACACACATTCTTTTTAAGTTCACATGGAACATTCCCCAGAATAGGTCATATATTAGGTCACAAAACATGCCCTAGTAGATACAAAAAAACTTGAAATCATATCATACACCATTTCTGACCACAAAGCTATGAAACTAGAACTCAACCACAAGAAGAAATAGAGAAACACCACAAATACATGGAATCTAAACAACATGCTATTAAACAATGAATGGGTAAAACAGAAAATCAAAGAAGAAATTAAAAAAATACATGGAAACAAATGGAAATGAAAACACAATAGTCTAAAATTTGTGGGATGCAACAAAAGTGGTCCTAAAAAGTAAGTACATAGTAATGCAGGCCTGTCTTCCTCAAGAAATAAGAAAAATATCAAATAAACAACCTACTTTTTCACATAAAGAACAACAAATGTAGCCTAAAGCCATCAGAAGGAAGAAAATAATAAAGATGAGAGCAAAAATAAATAATTTAGGAACTAAAACAAACAAACAAAACAGATCAATGAAACTAGTTGGTTCTAGGAGTTGGTTCTTTTAAAAAAAAGTAATGAAATTGATAATCTTCTAGCCAGACTTTTCAAAAAGAAAAGAGAAATAATGAAAATAAATAAAATTAAAAATGAGAGGATAGGTAACAACTAACACCACAGAAATACACTTATAAGAGAATATTATGAAAAACTATATGTCAACAAACTGGACAACCTAGAAGAAATGGATAACCTCCAAGAAACATATAGACTATCAAAACTGAAACGGAAGAAATAGAAAAGTTGAAAAGACCAATAACCAGCAAATATATAGAATCATAAATAAATAAATATCCCAATAAACAAAAGTCCAGGTCCAGATGGCTTTGCAGGTGAAATTTACCAAACCTTTAAAGAAGAGTTAATACATATTCTTTTCAAACTATTCCAAAAGATAGAAAAGGAATGAAAAATCTCCAAACTCTGTCCAAGAGGAATGAGCAATACTCTGATACCAAAATCAGATGAAGATTCCACTATAAGAAGAGAACTACAGGCCAATATCTCTGATGAGCATGACTGCAAATAGTCTCGATAAAATACTAACAAACTGAATCCAACAATACATTAAAAATATCATTCACCACAGTCAAGTGGGATATATTCCCTGGGTGCAAGTGTAGTTCAATATTCACAAATCAATTAATGTGATACACCACATTAGTAAAAGAAAGGATAAGAGCTCAACAGAGAATCTGTTTGAGGATTCCTTCTCTCCCTCTGCTCCTCCTCCTGCTCACACCCCCACCAAAAAAAAATAAAGAAACCTTAAAAAGAGAACTACATGATCATTTCTATAGATGCAGAAATAGTATTTGACAAAGTACAACATCCATTCATGATAAAAACCCTCAACAAAGTAGGTTTAGAGGCAACATAACTCAACATCATAAAGATCATACATGAAAAATCCACAGCTAATATCATCTTCAATAGGAAGAAAATGAGAGCTTTTCCTCTATGATCAGGAACAAGACCAAGATGTCCATTCTCACCACTGTTATTTAACATAGTATTGGAAGCCCTAGACACAGCAATCAGATAGAAAAAAGAGATAGAAGGCATCTAAGTCGGCAAGGAAAAAAGTAAAACTTTCTATTTGCAGATGACCAGATACTTTATAAAAAGAAAGCTCAAAAGACCACCAAAAAAAGAAAAAAAAACAAAAAACAAAAAAACCCTGCTACACAAAACCAGTAGAGTCACAGGATATAAAATCAATATACAGAAATCTGTTGCATTCTATGCAACAAAAAGCTGCAGAAAGAGAAATTAAGAAATCAACCCCATTTATAATTGCATTAAAATAATAAGATATCTAAGAGTAAACCTAACCAAGGAAGTAAAAACCTATATTCTGAAAACTATATAACACTGATGAAAGAAACTGAAGAGGACACAAAGAAATGGAAAAAGATTCCATAGTCATGGATTAGAAGAAAATTTATTGTTAAAATGCCTATGTTATCTAAAGCAATCTACACATTTTTTGTAATCCCTATCAAAATATCGACAACACCTTTCACAGAGCTAGAATAATCCTAAATTTGTATGGAAACACACAAACACACACACAAAAACAAATAGCCAAGGCAACCATGAAAAAGAAAAGAAATGCTGGAAGCATAACAATTCCAGATTTCAAGCTATACTACAAAGTTGTAGTGATCAAAACTGTATGGTGCCAGCACAAAAATAGACACATAAACCAATGAAACAGAGTAGAAAACCCAGAAATGGACTTTGCAACTATGTGGTCAACTAATCTTTGACAAAGTAGAAAAGAGTATCCAATGGGAAAAAGTCTCTTCAACAAATGCTATTGGGAAAACTGGACGACAACATACAAAAGAATGAAATGAGACCACTTTCTTAGACTATACACAAAAATAAATTCAAAATGAATAGAAGACCTAAATATGGGACAGAAAATCATCAAAGTACTAAAGGAGAATACACACAGTAACCTTTTTGACATATACCATAGAAACTTCTTTCTAGATACATCTCTGAGGAAACCAAAACAAAGGCAAAAATGAACTATTGGGACCTCATCAAAATAAAAGGCTTTTGCACAGTGAAGGAAACAACAAAGCTAAAAGTCAACCTACAGAATGGGAGTGGAAGAAGCTATTTGGAAATGACATATCTGATTAAGGATTAGTATCCAAAATATATAAAGAACTTACAAAACTCAACACTCATAAAATGAATAATTCAATCAGAAAAATGAGCAAAAGACACCAATAGACATTTATCCAAAGAAGACACACAGATGGCCAACAGACACATGAAAAGATGCTTGACATCATTCATCATCAGGGAGATGCAAATCAAAACTACAATGAGATATCATCTCAGATCTGTCAGAATGGCTAAAATCAACAACACAAGAAACATCAGTTGTTAGTGAGGATATGGAGAAAGGGGAACTCTCTTGCACTGTTGGTAGGAATGCAAACGGTACAGCCACTGTGGAAAACAGTATGGAAATTCCTCAAAAAGTTAAAAATAGAACTACCCTATGATCCAGCAATTGCACTACTAGGTATTTACCCAAAGGATACAAAATCATCAATTAAAAGAAATACATGCACCGTGGCGTTTACAGCCGCATCATCAATAATAGCCAAGCTATGGAAAAAGCCCAAATGTCCTTGAGTGATGAATGGATAAAGAAGAAATGGTGCATATATACACAAAGGAATATTACTCAGCTATAAAAAAGAATGAAAAATGCCATTTGTAACCACTTGGATAGAGTTATGTTAAAGAGCACAAGCATATATATATGGTTATATATGCCTATATATAGGCATCTATCTCTATCAATCTATCATCTATAGATATATAGATATCTGTATATATCTGTGTTTCTATATATGTGTATATATACATATATATGTATAGATGTATACATATGTGTATCTGTGTGTATGTCTGTGTGTGTGTGTGTGTGTGTGTGTGTGTGTATGTATTTGGTGCCCAGGCAAGAATGGAAGCTTTAAAGCTTATGAGCCATGGCCTTGCCCATTATCAGAATGTATAGTATTACCTTTCACATGCTGGCACTAATAAAGCTGACATGTGGAAATCCTTATATTCTTAGAACATAAATCATTTGATATTGAAAATGACCTCTTAACTTATTTAATTCACTTTTCTTTCTAGATTTGAAGAAACTGAGGCATGGGGAAATTTTATCAGCTGTGTCACACTATTAATTTCATCAAGGCATTTAGGACACAGAATCTGTTCTCAAAAGTCAACTACTTCTCTTGAGTTAATGCTTAAAAAAACTTATTAATGAATGAATGAACATGAAGTGTATGAAAAACTGAGTATAACTAAGATTTGCAACTCTTTTCTAGGTATATAATAAAGGTTAAACCATATAGATGATTGATATATATTTTATTAAAATCAAAATAATATTTTGTATTATTACAGAAGCTTTATCTGGATGGATTTTGGTTGGAATATTTCAGTTAACATTCAGAATTAGTAAGTAAATGGTAATGTGAATTTATCTTAAATTTTACCTTAAAACTCAAATGCATGCATTCTATATAGGTAAGCCTAGGAGAAAAGTGGTGGATGTTCAAGGCAGGCTGTGGCAATTTCTTGTGTGTTGAAAACAATGGCAGGTACTGGTTGAGAAACAAAATTTAAATATTTAAATACTAGGGCAGCCCAGGTGGCTTCAGCCCAGGGCATGATCCTGGAGACCAGGGATTGAGTCCCATGTCAGGCTCCCTGCCTGGAACCTGCTTCTCCCTCTGCCTGTGTCTCTGCCTTGCTCTCTCTGATGAATAAATAAATAAAATCTTTCAAAAATAAATATTTAAATACTAATATTTATTAATATCTAATATTTGCTCATTTAGTTAAAATGCTATTTTTATATGCAATGCATGTGGAGAGTCAGTGAAGAAAGTGAAGTTAGAAAAGTACATGCCAATTGGCAGAAATCATGAGTGCTTTTCTTGTATTGGCTTTGGTAATGATTCCTAGAGAGATATTTAGTAGAAAAGGATACTAGATCTTACTAGAGAATCAGAGATGACTGTGAATAGAGTTCTTCCTCCCTACCTTGGGGAAAAAAAAAAGCACTTCCACTGACAGGATTCTGAGTGAGGGAGCAATGATGACAAAAAACACATGAAATGCTCAGGTGCAGTCAGCAGTATGATAGCAGAGGTTACAAAAGTAAAACCACAAAGAGTGATTTTAAACAACAGGTACAGATTAAGAAACTGAATAACATCAAGAAACTTAATAAAAAGACCCAACATCAGCCACAATGTGGGAAAACCTTTAGGACAAATTACTGGTTTGACAATGGTCAAAGTAAAAAGGTGAAACTTCAGAATTAGAGAAGGGACTACGTTTAAAAGTTTGTAAGAAATCTACTCTTGAACAGGTGTGGATTATCTTTTCTAAAGCTTCCAGCAACAGAACCTCTTTGTACCTTCATTTATGGGAAGAAATAAATGGAAGGCACTTGCAGAAGAGATGTCCTTATCATTCAGGGAAATGAATCAGTCAGTAAGAGGCAAGATAAACAGTCATTCAAACAGGGAACAAGCCTGCATACAGAAATCTCTGGCAAGGCTCAGTCCTCCAAACCAAATGAAACCATAGAAGAGCAAGCAAAGGTGAAGAAGAAAAAAGAGAAGAAGGGATAGTGGCTGAAAATAGGTGAAAAAATAACATTAAAAAAACAACATAGAATACTAAGTTTCTGACCTAAAAAGCACCAGCAGGCTGAGCTTGAAGCTACAGGTATGGAAACTCTAAGGCTACTAGCTCAGAAAGAAAGAAAAGCACAAGGAGAAGCCAGGGCAGATGTGGAGAGAAAAATTGATGGAGATAAGAGTCCTGAGAAAGACACTAATGGCAAAGAGACAAAAACTGGTGTAGGAAAAAGAAAAACAAGCATCCAGAAGTTGAAACATATTCTAAGGAAAAAAGTACCTAGGACATTCTGAAGTTAGAGAAAAGGAAGATCAGGATGTTTCTGTGAAAGGTAAATTCAACTGGAAGAAAACTTTTAAAGCAAGTCTGAGACAGGGCCCAGAAAACAGAATAGCAGTCAAAAAGCTAGGGGAAAAGATTGTGTCTCAGTATTTACAGTAACAAATGAACATCCCCAAGAAGAAAATCAGCAAAAATCTCACCCCTAAGTTACAAAAGAGCAAAGTCAAACTCTTGAACAGTTTTATATTTCAAAAATAAATCCATTCTACTATCAATGTATTCCTTACACCACTGTTAATAAAATATGTAATGAATTACAACTAGAATTTTGCTTTCCAATGTTGTATTTTTAAGATAAGAAAACAATATATTTTTGGTAGCACTTTTATGAAAAAGTAGAATATGTTATTATCCACAAACATAAACACATACATTCACATGATGCATATTCACTGGCCTATTGTTGGATGCAAGATCCAGGTTTTTGGTTTGAGTATATGCCTGCTAGCTGGCAATCTCCATCATCTTTCTTGCATAAATCACATCTAAAAATGAATTCTATAATTTTAGTGTCAAGTTCTTTAAAATGGAGTGGGAAACAAAAGCTGATTGCAAAGTCATCTTAGTGCAAAGTGCTTCTAATATTTTTTTTTCATAAAATCCCACCTTTTTTGTAGCAAAAAAAGAGTACTCAATTAGCAAATTTTTAGTGAATTGTCTGGCTTTTATTTGGAATCATTCAACAAAAAATTTCAGGAAACAAAAAAATTCTTTTTTGACAATCATAACTGGATGAATGCAACATTTAATTGAATTACATAAACATATAATAACTGATATACCTGAAATGGGTATGCTTGGGAACAACAGAATCAATCTTGATGAGCATAAGATTCAGCTTGTAGGAGCAAATATTCATAAGCTTCTTAGAGAGTAATGTGCCAGCTGCACATGTGTATCAAACTTTGGGCATCAGTTACTAAATTCCATAACCAAATAGGAGAATGTTGATTAATATTGAAAAACAAAGTGGGGTTATTTATGACAAATCCCTTAGTCACAATTGTTGTCAGTCACAGATATCTGACAACTGTTGATTATGCTGTTTCTGAATATCTGAATATTTGTAAGTCACACGGGAAGTACATCCCTCTGCATTGGCTCTAAACGGTGACAGAAAATGCCACCCCAAATATGTCACTTAGACATTAAGGATTAGTTTGAATTTAAGGCACTTGAAATACAGGAGATGCAAGAAGGGCATTTGAACCTTCCCTTTAATTCTGGAAAACAGGAAATAAAAACTCCCCTATACCAGGAAAAAGGAACATTCTTTAATAAGAGTTACAGCTGAGAAAATTTCATACAAAGAGAACTTGGTAAAATAATTCTTACCTTTCTTTAGCTTCCTCACATAGTTTAGTCACTTTTCCACATTTACTTCTCTTTGTTCACACAAGCATAAAAGTATTTGGGTTTTGGCACTTCTTCCGTTCTTTTTTTTTTCTTTTTTTCCTTCATGGGGGATCCCAACTCACATAAAACTTATCAATTTGTTTGCTTTTCTCCTGTTAATCTATCTTATGCCAGTTTCTCAGGCCCAACCAAAAATCCATAAGAGGTAAAGATAAAATTTTGCTTCCCTTACCCCTCTTATTTTCATCATGGAGAGTTTAGAACAAGACATTTTAGAGTTAAAAAAAAAAAAAAGGTTTTAATCTGAGTCCTTAATTTGTCACTTACTAGCTGTTTGAATTTCTAAATAAATTTCTTAACCTGCCCACATCTGAGGTTCCCTATCTACAAAATAGAAATGCTAATGTATATATTGTATTATTGTTTGAGTAAATAAAACTATATGCCATGGGTTTTAGCAAAATGCCAGGTAAAAAGTACAGATCAAAAAATGGTAGCTTTAACTACACTCCCAATCTCCAATGTAATGCTTTTCTTTTTTTCTTTTTTTTAATGAGAGTTATCCTTTTTTCTACATTTTCTACATATTGATCAAACCTGGGAGGTTTAAAATGTGTATTTTTACTCCTAATACTCTTTCTCTTGGAAATCTCATTCTTTTTTTTATTTTTTATTTTTTATTGGAAATCTCATTCTAATGAGGTTTTCTTAGATTCATTTGTTTCTCTCATTCTATTACAACAAAGATTTAGCTAATCCAATTCGTCTCCACTTATTTTGCCAAATCATGTCATCTCCCTTCAATTTATTGAGAAAATTCAATTTATGATATGTACATCACTGAATTGGATGGTGCAAAATACAACCAACACAGTCAATTAGGAAGTGACTAGATATTTTAGGGAAAATCAGAAATTTAGTAAAGGGCAAGCATGCAGAGAAAATCTGAGATATTTAGGATAATAGTGCAAGAACAAAGGCAGATGAGACAAAAGTAAGGTTCTGAGATATGGATAGTTAGTTGTTGAGCCACTGCTACAGGAAGAAGAACTGATAATCCAGAAAGCACATGTTTGTAGGAAGTATCATATAACCATCACTGTTCAAGTTCTAACTATAAGCACAATCCTCTGCTTTAAGATGTGTATTAGAGTCCCGGATCACATTCCAAACCTATAAAATGTGGCCTTCTATAGTAAAAGCAAACCTGAGATCCAAAATAGTCTGAAGTTCAGTAAATATACTAGACATATAACAATGATTTTTTTCACTATCAGAAGAGAAAATAAAACCTAAAACTGCTGTACCCAAAGCTATAAAATCATTTTAAAAAAAGTACTGCCTTGGGAACACAGAATGTTTTCCCATGTCCCAGAGCACTCAAACTGAGCACTTTCCTTTTAAAAAGTTGAAAATCATTCCAAGATAACTTAAACAGATTCTACTACACCTTGAAAGTAAATTTATGGACATTGGTATCTTAAAAGTAATGAGTGATATTGACTAATAATACAAATCACATTCTCATGTCTGTTGATAGGGCTACATGAATAAATATCTTCTAAGTTTGTTCTTCTCTTTATTTTTGTCTCCCATCTTATATTTCCCTGTAGATAATGCATAATTAATTTTAATCATTAATACTTTTTATACAATGACCAGGGAGCTGAGTGAAAAGGAAAAAAAACAAACAACAAAAACAGTAAATAAGAAAAAAAAAAAAAACAGTTTTGATGAAAAGCTGAAAACAAAGACTGAAGTACTTCCCAAATTTTAAATATGCTCTCTGAATATGTGGGAACATTACACTATGATTAATAGAGCTGATGAGTGAGTCTTAATATTTTTTAGTTGTGTGACCTTATAAACATTAGTTTACTTATCTTTGAAATGGCAAAACAACCTTTATTAGAGTGATGTTGAAATAAAACAAGGTGATAAACTATGCAACAGGTTGGGGCACCTGGATGGCTCAGTTGGTTAAGCATCTGCCTTTGTCTCAGGTCACAATCCCAGGGTCCTGGGATCAAGTTCTGCTGAGCTGAGAGTCTCCTTCTCCCTCTGCACCTCCCCTCCCCCACTTGTTCTCTCTTTCAAATAAATAAATAAAATCTTAAAAATAAACAAAAATAAACTATGCAACATGTTTGCTATGATGCCCCTGATAAATGATAATTAAATTGTTTTTATCAGTATCAGCATCTGCATTATCATTTATATGATATAAGGAAAACAAAATTAAGCTCAGTGCATGTTTGATAAGACAGCTGATTTTGAGTTTCCACAAATGACAGCCATTAAATACTAAACTGTAGTTACTTATCTCACACTTTGTATCATTTATTCAGATAGAAGTTATTGTGCCATCACAGAAAACTCAGGGAAACACCAAATATATATATATACATATATATTTATGTATATATATATTTTTAAATATATACACCAAATATATATATATTAAATAAATATATATATAAAATATATTTTTAAATAAATGAATATATAAGAGCTAAGTATATGCTTTTGTTGTAAATCAAATAGTATTGGGCAGTATACAATCACTTGGAAAATACTAACAAGACACCACGAATTAAACAATAGCTATGGTACAAAACCATGAAATTGTAATAATTCCCAACCTTACTACATTTTAGGACACCCTAGATCAGAGCTGAACTTCATTTTCTTTAATATTCATGGATACAGATAAAAGTACAGAGCCAACTGTAAAGTTTGTTAACAATATAATAAAGGCATCCCATTATCTAATGCATTGGGAAGCTTAGAGCCTTTAAGGAAGTAAGATTTTAGCCCAGGGACATCTGGGTGGTTCAGCAGTTGAGCGTCTGCCTTCAGCCCAGGGCCTGATCTCGGAGTTCCAGGATCGAATCCTGCATTGGGCTCCTTGCATGGAGCCTGCTTCTCCCTCTGCCTGTGTCTCTGCCTCTCTCTCTCTGTGAGTCTTTCATGAATAAATAAATACAATCTTAAAAAAAATCATTTTAGCCAAAAGATAATTAATAAAAAGATCCAGGAGAGCATATAATTAACTAGTATATACTATTTAATATACATGATAAGCAAAGAGATAATATCTTATCTGCTGTAGCAAAAGTGGGTTTAATTCACCTGATGGGTATAAAGGACACAACGCTCTACTTCATTCTTTTAAAAAGAAGGAAATAAAAGAAAATACTTTTTCTTTTTATTTAATTTATAATATATATTATAATACATATAAGCACACTTTATGTATTTATTATATTTCATTTATAATATTTTCTTTTTATTTTATTAATTAGAAGTGAATAACAAAATCACTAGGATAACTTTCTCAAGTAGCCTGATTCAGTAACCTAACTTGAGAAACACTGCTATATAGAAAGTATGATCAATACATGATCTCCCCAATCGAGGGTTCCACAAAAATGTATTCTGTTGTAGAGAAAATTTATAGAAATTGTAGACAATTAGAATAAGATTTTGTAAGAGCTTAAAAAATTATATTTTTGAAAATATCTGGGATGGGATCAGTGAAAAGTTAAAATAGAAATGAGTTGTATCGAGCAAAACTGAGATTAGAAAATCATGAAAGTAGACTTTAATTCAGTGTGAAAACTTTTCAGGATATACTGAAATGGTCTTCTTGCAAATATAGTGTTACTCCATCATGACAAAACTATGGGAGGAAGCTGAGACAGCAGTGGCATATAAATGGTACAAGCATCTCTGTTCTTCTGCTGTATCAATTATAAATACAATTAATTATTATACTTTTGTTTTTCTTCTGAATGTGGGTGAGGTAGGAAGCCTTCTTAGCACTGCAGGGAGTGAACAAAATAGATTAAATTTGACATGATATCATCTATTTGATATATTGGAAATACATTTCTGTTTCTTTAAATTCTAAGATTCTGAGTTAATATTCTATATGCTTTCAGAAACATCAATGCATATTTTTTGTGAGTCTAGTCCTTGCCCTTTCTCTGCATATGCAAAGTAAAATCCAAAGGGCTTCACACTAAAGATTTATAGTAGCCATTCCTTCAAAACTTTGAAAAATATTAAGAAACACTTCCAAATTTTTCCCAGTAAATATTAACCACATGCCAAGAATATAGCACTAACTTCCTAAATTAAATAAAACTTGATAAAATATTTTTGTATGGAAAGCATTTAATGACCTACAGTATAGATAAATTCTATTGGACTTGTTACAAGCATAATATATGAGGACACAGAAAATTGTATTTCAACAAGCTTTTTCTATAAAGCTGTGTACCTATGAAAATCAGATTTCCCAAAGGATGAAAAATAGAAGCCAAAAGTAAAGATCATTACATCTATCTCCAAAATTGTATTTAACACGTTAAAATTGTATTGTGTTCCAATCATAAAATTTAAATTGCACTAGTAATACAGGGCAATTGTGATGCATTATCAGAGCTCTTTTGATAAAACTTTTTAGTCTTCTTCCTGGCTTATTATTTTCACTAGATGATGACAATATCATTAGTCTTACAGTTTTCTTGATCACTAACACTATTCTGATTTAAATAACTAAATAATCCAGCTTGTATTAGTTACCAATTGTTGCATGACAAATTACCTCAGGATAGACACTTTATTATCTCACAGTTTCTGTGACTTAGAAATTTCAGGCAAATATAACTTGCAGTCATCTGAATCAGGTCTCTGACAAGACTTCAACCAAGTTGTCAACTGGCTCTGTGGTTTCATCTGAAGGGCCAACTGAATGCAAACCATTCTAGATTCACCCATTAGGGTAGGTTAGGGTAGAATTCAATTCCTTATGAGCTCTTGAATCAAGGTTCTCAGTTCCACACTGGAGCTTATAGGTCTTTACCATGTGGACCTCTCCATAAGCCAACTCATACCACATCAACTGGCTTCTTTCATATTAAGTGAGGGAGAGTTTAAATTATTTGGAAGGATATTTTATCAATAGTGATTACCTAAGTAAAGTCATATAAAGATGCCACAATTTTCAAATCATTATGAGGGACAAACTGTTACCAATTTCTAATTCTTCCATTTTATTTGGTTTAAAATTTAGTATATTTATATGATCAATATGGATCTCCAGTGTAGGAAACATAGCATTTGTTTCTTTGTGCAACTTGTTTCACTAATTATATGCTGCACTGAGGTCGCTGTTCTTCTGATTTCCTAATAACTTAGAACTATAAAATATTAGGGTTTCATGGAATTTCTAAGTTGTAGACGACCTTAAAAGTGATCAAGTCTCATTCTGTTATCCATTGAAAGACTTGAAAAATATTCCTGCTATGAGATTGCTATAGCTTATTATTCCAAGTAATAAAAACAAAAATAAATAGCTTTGAACTTTTGTACTTGAAAGTCATCATTATCTAAGCACTGCTTGTTATTAGTTGTATGCCAATGGCTTTGAAGAGTAATCTAATTATTCTTCAATATAAAATGACTTTCTATCCCCCCTATTTTTTTTTCTCCATCAGTGGTTGTTGATAACAGCAGATTAATGGAAAGAACATGGGTTATGGAGGCAAAGGGGATTGATTCTAACATCTTGAATTAATTGGTGCTTTTTCCATGGCTTTGGCAAATTGTTTAACTTTTTTAATCCTAATTTTCTTTATACATAAAATGGGATTAATTACATCTCACAAGACTGATATGATGCTTAACAAGAAAACATTTTAATATCATAGCATTATTATTGTCATATGGTCAGCTCACTGGAAAGATTTCTTCCCCCCCAAAAAAAGAAGAAAAAAAAAGAGGTCCTGTCCCTCATTTGTTGATTCATATATTAACATGGAGAATCTGAATATTGGGAGAATCCCCTACAGGATAAATGTAATTAAAAAAATCTATAAGATAAAAAAAATGGTAAGTCCAAATACATAGTTTCCTAGTTTGACTTTCTTAAGAAGTAGAGGTGTGTGTAAGTTCAACAATCTAGAATGAAAGGAGCAGGATCAATAGATAATCCATGTTGGTAATATGCATAATGGCACCAATTCACACTTATCTCAGGAGCAATCATACTCAAAGTATCGGTGTTCAATATCCAGCACCTAAGGGTCAGCCCACAGTAAACAGTGACTCTAATATGTATTATAGTATATGTTTGAGAAAGACAATATTTTTTTCAGAAAAATAAACTCATTTATTTTATTATTCAGTTTATTAATTTCACTAGATGAACTTATGTTACTGAGTTGAATATACTTGTAGTTATCAGATTTCTTTTAAATGAATACTTTTCTATCGTGGTTGAGAGTCCCTAAAACATATTGTTTTCCTAATTTCTTTAAAACCTACCTATCTAAATCTTGCTCATTCATGCTCTTAACGAAGGAAAAGGGTAATAAGAAAAATTATGAAATATTCTGTAGTCACTTACTTGTACTCTCTGGTTTGTAACATATTGGCATAAATATGCAGTTTTAGGATAAGTACTAAAATTGGAGTCTGATAAATGGATTTTAGCCCAAGGTCTATAACTAATTACTTGAAGAACTTGAACATGTAGATTTACTTACTCTTTAGGTTTTATTTCATTATCTTTGCTTAAAAATGGGAAGCAAACACAAAATAAGGGATGAGGAATCCTAAACTGTACTACTAGAGTTCTTACTTGTTAATAAATGAGGTTCCTGCACTCAAATCCAGATAAGCTATGCTAGCTAATAAACAAATCACACCTTTCTGCCCTAATAAGGAACTGTGGAATGAATGCTTTCACAAGTGATTAAATGTTGCAAGAGGCTTTCATACACCTGCTATGCTAACCATATCATGTTCAGTATGTTTTTAAATGATACTTATTTTATTTATTAGAAAATATTTCCCATTAAATAATTCAACACCTATAACTACTGAGTTTGCTATATTATATGCTTACCAGAGGAAGTATTCAAAGGAATAAAGAATTTGAAATACTTTTCAAAAATAAATTATAAATTTATTAAAATATGTAAAATGTATTCTCTATTGTTTCTACTTATAATATAGAGTATATTTGTTCATAAGAATTAATGTGTGAGAAATGCCTGGGTGGCTCAGAGGTTGAGCGTCTGCCTTTGGCTCAGGGCGTGATCCTGGAGTCCTGAGATTGAGTCCCACATCAGGCTTCCCACATGGAGCCTGCTTCTTCCTCTGCCTATGTCTCTGCCTCTCTCTGTATGTCTCTCATGAATAAATAAATAATTAAAAAAAAAAAAAAAAGAATGTGTGAGTCAACCTAAAACAGCCACATATAATTCTTCTGCTTTACCCAATGTAAGGCTTGATAGTCCTATAATTTATCTATATCAACCTCTGTATCTGTGATTGTATCTGTATTTATACCTGTGTCAGTCTGTCTTTCTATCTACCATCCATGTATCTGCTTTTTTGCAACTGAAAAGGCAGTCAGAAGTATACTGGTGGTATGGACCTCAACTCAAGCATGATAAACCTCCCACATTATCTTGGAGAATAAAGAAACAAAACTCTATTTTTTCTTATGATAGGCTGCCTTCTAAAATATCACCAATGATTCACATTCTTGTGTGTGAGATGGTCATGGTGATTTGTTTCTAGTAAGTAGAATGTTATAAAAAGTTTGATAGGCTGTCACTTCAAGTTTATTTTTTTTAAAGATTTTATTTATTTATTCATGAAAGACACAGGGAAAGAGAGAGGCAGAGACACAGGCAGAGGGAGAAGCAGGCTCCATGCAGGAAGCCTGACATGGGACTCAATCTCGGGGCTCCAGGATCACGCCCTGGGTGGAAGGCAGGCGCTAAACTGCTGAGCCACCCGGGGATTCCCCATCATTTCAAGTTTAGACAGAAAACACTAACTTCCTTCTTTCCTTTACTCTGTCTCTTGTCTTCATATATTTTTTATACTCCTTCCCCTTCTATCATCTTCCTTGCTTGCTCTGATCAAGCAAACTGTGGACTACCCAATGGAGAGATCCTGTTACAATAAATTAAAGGCAGTGTTTGGTCAAAAGTCACTAGAGAATTGAAAATCTAGTCTGATAGCTCACAAGGAATGGAACCATATGAAACACTATCAGAATTTGAGATTGTGTCATTCCCCAATCTAGTATTCAGATAAGACCACAGCCTGCTTTACTGGTGAGAGACACTGAATCAGACAATCCAGAAAAGCCATGCAAAAATTCCAAAACCACAAAGACTAGGAGAGAATAAATGTTTTGAGCAACTAAGTTTCGTCATAATTTACTTATGCAACGATAAGTAACTAATACATTTCTCCTGCTACAATAACTTTTAGTGAATAAATCTGTATTATTGTTTTATATTTTAAACTATGACTTAAATCACTTATCCTTATCCTAGAGGTCTGCAAATTACTATTTGTGGGTGCTGGCAATAGAGAATGAGTAGGCTTGGTACCCATATTTCACACAAACACATCCATTATGACTCTGAAATAATAGTGAATTATTTCACTGCAAACAAACTCTGCAAACAAACTCTGAAATAATAGTGAATCAAAATTTAAATCTGAGCCTTCAGTTTGAATGTCTATGTAATACTTTTTCCATCAACAATACAACAAAACAACTTGTGGTTCTCAGTTCTAAGGGAATGTACTTATTAGGTTAATATTTGCATTTATATTATTCAAATTCCCACATCAAATGATAAAAGAAGTATTCAGATTTAGCTATAAGGGTCTTTCATGGTCCTGCCTCAGCTCCTCATTGTTCTTTATTATTTTGTGTTTTTTGTTTAATTGCTTGTTTTCATTGCCTTTAAAGGTGGTAGGTTTCTGAGGACCTTATAATTGAATTATCCATTAAAATTTGCTTGATATAATTATTGACTAGAAAAGAAGACTGGTAGGATTTTAATATTTCAAATCAAATGATAAATGTAATATTATCCAGAGATCAGATTAAGTAGAAGTGACTGCATTATGTATCTTAATGCTAGTAAGTGCTTCTGTAGGTTATTTAAAGATGCTAAATAGAAGGTTCCTGAGAAGGGAAGGAACCCTTCCAATTAGCTCCTTCTAAAAAGGTCAGCTTTGAAACTTAGAGTCAGCGTCTTTGTCTTTGGGGCTTGAATGACAATTAGCCAAATGTCACAATGTAATTGTAGCTTTAGCTGATGCACTATGCTGACAGTTACCCCAGGATGGTAATTTTGATATGTGTAATTGCATCCCATCAGTAGCTGGGTAACATTTCCTGTCAAGGGGTCAGAACTCTAAAATGAATGGAAACAAACAGAGGAACAGATGTAAAATATCAATATCAGGTAGACCTGAGTACCCTACCGTGAGGTGGTAGTTTAACCCAGGTTTGAGATGTCTCCTCACTTAATAAGGGACTTACTTCTTATTACATATATTTAAAAGGAAAACTAACATTAGGCTACCAGGTTTTGTAAAAGATTGGAAATGTCAGGTTATCAATATATTCATTAGTAGTCCCTGCTCAAAGGCAGCCAAATCTTGCAAGTATAAGGTTGAATTGAAAGCATGGAGCATGTCATGTAATTTTTACTAAGTAACAATATGAAAGCACTAAAGACAAAGAGAAGGAGGAGAATGAGGAGGAGGAGTAGAAGAAAAAAGTTCTGTTCAATTTAAATTTAGAATGCTGGGGCACCTATGTGGCTCAGCGGTTGAGTGTCTGCCTTTCCCTCAGGTCATGGCCCAGAGTCCCCTGGATCCAGTCCCCCATCAAGCTCCCTGTAGGGAGCCTGCTTCTCCCTCTGCTTTTCCCTCTGCCTATGTCTCTGCCTCTCTTTCTGTGTTTCTCATGAATGGATAAAATCTTTAAAAATAAATAAATAAAGTAAAATAAAAATAAATTTAGAATGCCATTACCAATCAATAAGAGAAATCTTTCATATGGGATTCTTAATAATATGTATATAGTAAGTTTCAGTCTATGGAGAATTGACAAATATACTTTATTTTTTTGATCTTGATAATAACATTGTGAGTAAAGAGAGGAATTTTAAATTTTATCATTTAAAAATGAAGGAAAAGTTTTTCAGAGTAGTAAGATTTACTGAAGAGAATATACCCAGAAAATGGTAGCACTAGTATTTATAACCTGTCTGATTTCTGTTGCTTCTTTTGTAATTATAAAAAAAATAACTGATAACTGATGCATTTCAAAAATAAATTATATGTATGAGTGTATAGGTATATGTACACCTTTGCATCCAATAAATTCTAGCATAGGACTTCTATTTATTCTTTACTGTGTGCACGTGTGTGTGTGTGTATATGTGTGTGTATGTCTTTTATGGAGGGAGGTAAAGGTAGTTAGCTAAATAGATTTCACTGACTTCTTTCGGATCTGAACAAATGCCTATCTGAGCAATGATGCAAGTAAGCATACCTCCTTCCCCTGCAACTGATATACTTTTCACTTAAAACCCATGTGAAAGACGGTCTCAATTGAGCAAGATATGAAACTCATCATCTCACACATCAAAAAACATATATATTTATATTCATTTGTTTATTTTAACTTTAAGGAAGTTCATAAGTGCAAATCATTCTAAAGTGATCATTTTAGAGCCACTTATTAGAACCATGGGATTAGAACATTGAATATGAGATGATTTTATTCTGTTGTTTCTTATTGGAAGTAGTTTTACCAAACTAAGAATATCTTTAGAAAAGCAGACAATGCAACTAACAACAGCTGGCATGCTTGATTTCAAAGAGCTAAAGAAAAAATATGCACTAATCCTAAAAATAATCACTAGCTATCAACAATATCTTTTGAAAGTGTCCAATGACATTAATGAGTTGGAAACAAAACACATATGGTTTCAGAAAAAGAAAGCTTACAACAGTTTGAATCAGATCTAGTCTAGGAATGCTGGTGAAACTCTTTCCATGGCCAGGTACACTGCCTATGTAAGCAGTATATATCATTAGGAAACATGGTGTTATAGACTAAATGTTTGTATCTCTCCAAAATTCATGTTAAACTCTAATGCCTGGTATGATGGTATTGGGAGATGGGACCTTTGGGAGGACTTACCTGAGGGTGGAGCCATCACAAATGGGACTAATGCCCTTAACAAAAGAGACTACAGGGAGCTTCCATGCCCACTTCCAACATGCGAAGACACAGCAAAACTATGTCTATCTATGAACCAGGAAGGGGGCTCTCACTAGACACAAATCTGTCAGCAGGTTGATTTTAGACTTTCCAGCCTCCTGAATTGTGAGAAATAAAATTCTGCTGTTTGTAAGCCACACAGTCTACAGTATTCTGTTACAGCAATCCAAATATACTAAGGCATATATGGCAAGCATAAAATTTGTGGGGGTGGTTCCAGTGATGATGAAGTATATTTATATGGCATGTTGGAGCTGAGGAACAATGAGAGTTTTGCTGTTCAAGACCATCTAATGAATGGCTAAGCTCAGGAGTTATCTAGGATAATGATTTAGAAAATAGTGATGCACAGGTCCAAGGAGTAACCTACATCATAACAAATTTACTTAAAATTGCCCCCTAGATAGAATCTAAGCTTTCTCATTGAAACATATAAGAATACTTCTGTATGCCTCATTTTTCCTGAAAATACTTTGTTTTCCTTTCATCACTCCTCAAATGGGGCAGGAAGGAGCAAGCAATAGAATAGGGTTTTGTTTTTGTTTTTGTTTTGTTTGTTTCCTGGGGGAAAAGGACTTTCTTCACTTCAAATTGCTCTAAGGAAAAGCTAATAATTATTCCTCTAGGATAGAGGGCATTGTGTGTTTACATATGAACAAAATCAGCATTATGCCAGTTTATTTGAAGGAAAGAGAAAAGATCTGGCAGCTACAAAGATTGATGCCCAGTTAAACAAGTCATTAGGTGGTTAGGTCATGTTTTGAAAAATAGATTTTGCTTCCCCTCCCTGTGTTTTAATGTGCAAGTCAGGGTAAAAATTTTATTTGTAAGTCATTCTAAAAGATAGACTGTTCATGTAACTAAAAGTTTTATTGAAGGGAAAGACATTTGTGTGACCATATAATAATATCCTTTTTATTGGACTATTGTTAAAGAATTATATCATATACAGTATTGCAAATCATTCCCATAAACATTGTGATGGGGGTGAAATTTTGTTTGACTATAGAGAAGCTCTCCAGTGATATTAAAATTAAATGTATTCAATGCTTTGGGTCTCATCATCTGGATTGCAAAAAGATCTTTTGCTATGATAAAACCGTTATTAAAGGGACACAGACCTAATAATGAAGCAGAGTTATAGTGCAGTACTAATAAAGACCATGAAGAATCACATTTTAAAGGTAAGTTAAATTAGGCTTAGACAAATAATAAACATTTTCTGAAAAAGAAGCAATATGTTCCTATTTAGTTCAAGATAAAATACTTGTCATCTGAAAGACTTGATGTGGAGGGGGAAAGACAGAACAGTTAAGAACAAAATATTAATCTAGCTAATGGCTATCTTGCAAAGTTAAAAGTAGAAAGAAGAACCTTGAGGTTGATATTGTCCTTAATTCATAGTCACTGGAGCACAGGAATCATATAGAACTAATGTAGCCTCACAGATACTTAGGATCCTACCAGGGTACATTCAATACTAATTAAAGTTCTACAATGACAAGGTCACAGTGCTGAAACAGACCTTGGTTTTCAAAGAAGACAAGGAGCAGACATTTCCAGCTGAGTATTCAGAGACTGGGCTCCTGAGAATCTGTAGACATCACCTTTCATAAGAGTATAGGAAAGCGAGCTATTATTTCTCCTTCCTTGGTTCATTTCTGCTCCCAACTGTATAACCATCATTAGCCCTGTCCAAGTTAGGGCCAGAAGGTTGAGAGGGTGGCAAACTGTGAATCAAGAAAAAAGTCTGATTGAAAAAGCCAGATAATCTTTTATAAATATAATTTATTGGTATTATTAGATGGGGGGCAAGTTCTGAACTGCTGACTGAGGACAGGGTCTTCTATCCAGTACTAGTGACCCAGATAAGGACTCTGGCCTTCGGTTCCTGCTGGGTCCTTGAGGTTGCTTGCCAAAGCGACTATAAAATTACAGAAAAGGGAGCATTGACTACTGAGTGAAAATATTCACCTCTTTCCTTTGCTTAATAAAAGCCAATACCAATTGGTATAGCCGTTTGAATCATGCTTGTCAGAAGGTTAAAACAGGTCACTTCAGGGACACCTCAGTGGCTCAGCGGTTGAGCATCGCCTTCGTCTCAGGGCGTGATCCCAGTCCCAGGATCAAGTCCCACATCAGGCTCTTGCATGCTGCCTGCTTCTCCCTCTGCCTGTGTTTTTGCCTCTCCCTATGTGTGTCTCTCATGAATAAATAAATAAAACATTTAAAAAAAAATTTAAATAAAAAAAACACTAGTAACTTCAAAATGGAGTTTTAAAAACAAAAGATTTTGTTGAACAATTAACTAAGACATTACACAGGCTTGAGATTTCCATTGCATTTTTTTTTCAGTATAGAAATTCAATGATTAAAATATTTTTTAAAAGAATCTTGAGTATGTGTATAGACGTGGTATTAATCAATTATGATTCATTAACATGTTGGCATTCTTTTAATATATATATATATTTTAATTTTTTATTTATTTATGATAGTCACGGGCGGGGGGGGGGCAGAGACATAGGCAGAAGGAGAAGCAGGCTCCATGCACTGGGAGCCGACGTGGGATTCGATTCCAGGTCTCCATGATCGTGCCCTGGGCCAAAGGCAGGCGCCAAACCGCTGTGCTACCCAGGGATCCCACGTGTTGGCATTCTTAATCAGATTTGTAACAAGTTAGATTCTAGAAGATATAAAGATAATCTAAAGGCAACAAGCATTGGGCAACTAAAATCTAATTTCAATAGCTGATAAGAATGATCAGAGATGTTCAGGGTATCTTAGGATAAAGAACACTCAAAACCAATAAGTATTGGATTAAAGGCTAAAGAAGCACAAAGTGATCTTGATCAGTATATTACAAAACAGCTTCTGTAATATGCTGCTCATTTTTATCTACTTTAAATAACCTTATTTTAGCTTTCTTTAGAAGATGGAGCAGATAATAAAACCCTCAATTACATGGTCTTGGATTTACCACTTAAAAAAAAAAAGGAAAAAAAAGATAATGGAAGACTTAGAGATTAAGGTGCTTTGTTACATATTTATTTCTAGAGGATTCTGTATCATATAACTATGCTCCGTTAGTAAATCTCAAAAAGTAAAATATCATGCAAAAAAAGAGTTGCAGGAATTCTTGTGCACAAATCCCTAAATGCATTTCCTTAAGAAAGAATATCTTCTCTCTGATTAAAAGTATCAGGTAAGGATGGTCTAGTAACCAAGGGTGGTCTAGTTATTTGGAAATTTTGACTAATAGAAATTTCGTTGTCATAATAAAACTGACATCTCTTTTTTCCTTTATATTTACTCTATTGGGCCAAAAAATCTGGAGCCATGTAGATCAACTGTAATCTTTCTTCCAAATAATAGAACTAAGATGAAATAAAAATAAATTTCCTCATGAATCTTCTCTAATCAATGAAAAAAATTTTTTTCATATATGTGGTATTGATTTGTTTTCCATGCTGATTACTCTCCCTGGACACATTGTGATAGGACCTGTCCTATCACAATTTTAAATTGTGGTGTTCTGAACTAAATTCAACAATAAGTGGTATGAAATGATAGAAAAAAAATACAGTGTTGTATTTTTATCCTACTTATGTGAGATTTTATACTTCCTTTCAGGCAACCTGATTATATCAGAGTTCAGAATTGTAATATCATGTTATTTACACATTGTTCAACATATTTAAAAATTTCTCTTAATATTTGGTCTTTGATTCATATGTTATTTAGAATTATGTTGTTTAATCTCCATGTATTTTTGTATTTTCCAGTTATCTTTCTGTTGTTGCTTTCTATTGTAATTACACTAGGGTCTGAGAGCAGACATTGTATGATTTCTATTTTTCAAATTTGTCAGGTTGTTTTCTGGACTAGAATGTAGTCTGTCTGCTCAATGTTTCATGTGAGCTTGAGAAGAATATGTATTCTACTGTTTTGATATTAAATAGTCTCTAGATGCCAATTATCTCCAGTTAATTGATATTGTTGTTGAGTACATGATGACTTTCCTCGTTTATTTCTATTAAAATATAAATTTAATAGAATTTTAAAATTAAATACTAAATAAAATAGGATGTCTATATGGAGAAGAAGGAAATAGAACCTTATCTCATATCAATATGAAAATAAACTGAAAAATGGACTGAAGACTTAAATGTAAGGTCTAAAACCATAAAACTACTGGAAGAAATAAAGGGAAAAATCTCCTTGAAAATAGTGGGCATTAACTTTTTGGGTATGTCAGCAAAAGCACAGGCAACTAAAGCAAAGATAGACAAGTGGTAATGCATCAAAATAAAAAGCTTCAGTACAGCAAAAGAAACAATCAACAGAATGAAAGACAACTACAGAATAAGAGAAAATTTGCAAATATATCTGCCTCATGGGTTAATCTCAAAATATATAAGGGACTCCCATAGCCTCAATAGAAAACAAAACAATTAACCCAATTTTTAAAAACGGGCCAAGGACAAGAATAGACATGTCTGCAAAGAAGACATACAAAGAGCCATCAAGTATATGAAAGGTGCACAACATTATTAATAATCACGGAAATGCAAATCAAAATCATAATGAGATACTATCTGACACTTGTTAGAATGGCAATTACAGAGACAAGAAATACAGGTATTGATGAGGGTATAGAGAAAAAGAAATGCTTGTACACTGTTGGTGGGAATGAAAATTGGTGCAGCCACTATGGAAAACAATATGGAGATTTCTCGAAAAGTTAAAAATAAAACTAACATTTCCACTTCTGGGTATTTATCTGAAAGAAATGGAAGCACCAACTCAAAAAGATATAGGCACCATGTTCATTGCAGCATTATTTCCAATAGCCAAAACATGAAGGCAAACTAAGTGTTCATCACTGGGTGAATGGATAAAGAATTTGTGGTATGTAGTTAAAATGGAACATGATTCATCCATAAAGAAGAAGAAAATCTTACCATTTGCAACACTATGGATGGAGTCTGGTGGCATTATGCTAAGTGAAATAAGTCAAAGAAAGACAGATACTGTATAATCTCACATATATGAGATTATAAAACAACCAAAATACAGAACTCATATATAATGAAAACATTAGTAGATGCCACATTTGGGGGAACGGGGCACAGAGGAAATGGGTGAAGGGTATCAAAAGGTACAAACTTCCAATTATAAAATAAGTCATAAGGGAGACATCTGAATGGCTCAGTGGTTGAGGGTCTGCCTTAGGCTTAGGGCATGATCCCGGGATCCTGGGATGGAGTGCTGCATTGGGCCCCTGGCAGGGAGTCTGTTTCTCCCTCTGCATAAGTCTCTGCCTCTCTTTCTGTGTCTCTCATGAATGAATGAATAAAATCTTTAAAATAAATAAATAAATAAGACATAAGGATATAATGCACAACATGACTATAGTTAATAATACCGCATTGCACATTACGAAGTTACTGAGAGTAAATCTTAACAGTCTTATCACAAGAAAAAAATTGTCACTATGTGCAGTGATGGAAATCAACTAGTTTCATTGTAGTGATTGATTCACAATATATAGAAATATTGAATCATTATATTGCATACCTGAAACATGCAATATTATATGTCAATTATACCTCAATAATTTTTAAAAAGGTAATTCTGCGAGGTGATGAATAGCATGTGGAATGATGAATAATGAGCTTGATTGTAGTGATTATTTCACAATGAATAAATATATCAACATATCAGGTTGTATACCTTAAATATATATATTATTTATTTATCAATTATACTTCAGTAAAGCTTGGTGGGGGTAAACCATGCTTCATTATTTATATGACAATGCAATGGGTCAAATATAGCCAAGACAATCTTGAATATAAGCATATAGTATACTAGTGTATTTTAGTTTAATGAATACAGAAATAGGGTAATACAGTAGAGAGGGGGAAAAAACAGAGAAAACAGACTGCAGCATTCAGCTGACTTATAAGAAAGATGAAACTCTTTTGCAGCAAGGTAAGGATGGACTTTTTAGAAATAGGTGCTTTTCCACATAAAGACAATGATTTGATCCTGATTGATCATCCTTACACCACTTCATACAACATAAAAATTCCAGATGTGTTATAGATTTACACATAAAGGATTAAAATAATAATCTAAATACAAAATAAAAATATGGAGCCTTTAGATAATTATGTTAATATACTTTGAGTAAATTTACGGTTTATTAAGTAGAATAATCAAAAAAGGAACTAAAGAGCTCTACATTAGAAGAAAAATAACTTTATCAGACTGCATCAGAATTCAGAAGCTCTCTTTATTTAAGGACCCATCAAGACTAAGAAAAGCCAAGAAATGGAGTAAAGAAGATATTTTGCAAAAACAGTTTATAGCCACTTTTACAAGAAATTACAGAAGAAATTAAGACCAAAAACTTGAGTAAATCATACACACAAAATCTGGCATATAAGGAATTACCCTTTTGACACAATTATGAATGCTTTAACAAGTGTTTTGGACTCTTTCATTCTTATCTGACCTGAAATATAATTATTTTTATACTGTTTAATTATGTAAAAACATTATTTTCTCCTGGCTTCTTCTTTGACAAGTTTGATAAGTGTATTCTATCTTCTTTGATAAGTTTATTCTATCTTCTTCATTGTTTTGGAAAAGCAGGAGTAAACATGCAATTTTTTGTTCCATGAACATTTGTTAAACTTGCTAAATGAAGCCACCAAGGTTTGGATTTCTTCTTAGAATATTTTGCCTATTTACTCAGTCTTCATTAATTATGAAACAATGAAGATTTTCTATTTTCTTCTTGTACGAGTTCTAAAAGTACAATTTTTGATCCGAGTTGTCCCTAAAATTTTCTATTCAGTTTATATAATTAGTAATTCTATCTCACTGCTGGGGCGTGTATGTGTGTGGTTACACACTTTCTCTTCCCGGCTCTCTTTCCACACTCAGTCTTGCCAGAGATTTGTCAATTGTATTAGCCTTTCAAAAAATCTAATTTTATTGATTCTCTCCTCTCCATTTTATATTTTCTTTTTAAATTGAAATCCTTCTCATTTTATTTCTCCTTTTTTTGTTAATTTAGGCTGAGTTACCTCATTAATTGTCATCCTTTATTTTTAAGATATAACTTTTAAGACTGCATATCTTTCTCAGCATCAATTTAGTTCTCTCCCAAATGTTTTGATAGGCAATATTTTAATCACCATGCAGTTAGTTATAAATGTTTTCTAATTCTTACTATGATATATATTTCTACCCAGACATTATTTTACGATAGTCTTATTAATTTTCAAACCCATGTTAATTATGTAATTACGTGGAATCCTTTCACTTCTAGCCTAGCATATTAGCAATCAAAACACAGACTGGTGGTACAGATTCTTGAAGTCCTTATATGCAGTCAATTTTATCAATATCTTTGTATTTGGAAAGATTAAATTCTGTGGTTTCTGGGTTCACTGTTCTATATTTAAATGTTAGGTGGATTTAAAAAAAAATTTACTTGAGAGAGAGAGAAAGAGAAAGAGAAAGAGAGAGAGAGAGAGAGAGGCTACCTGGGTAGCTCAGCAGTTGAGCATCTGCCTTTGACTCAGGGTATGATCCCAGGCCAGGGATCGAGTCCCGCATTAGGCTCACTGTGAGGAGCCTGTTTCTCCCTCTGCCAGTGTCTCTGCCTCTCTCTGTGTGCGTGTCTCATGAATAAATAAATAAATAATATCTTAGAAAAAGAGATAGAGAGTGAGAGAGCAAGAAAGTGAGCATGAGTGGGAGAAGCAGAGGCAGAGGAGAGAGAGAATCTCAAGCGACTCCACCCTGAGCATGGAGCCCAATGTGAGGCTCAATCTCACCACCATGAGATCATGACTTGAGTGGAAACCAAGAGTTGGAGGCTCAACTGACTTTTCCATCCAGATTCTCCAAATATTGGGTTGATTTTAAAAACGTGTTTAAGTATTCCATAACTTTTTTTTAAACCTTAGTAACCTGTCCTAACAATTGCTAAGACAAGTATGTTAAATTGAAATGCCAGGTATTTCTGTCTTTTGCTTTCTACATTTTGAGGGTAAACTGTTAAGTGAATGATCTCTTAGAGTACATATGTAATCATGGTAATTGGATCTTTTTATCAAAGAAATGAGTAATTTTTTAACTAGTAATTATGTTTGCCTTACATTCTATTTTGTCTGTTATCATTAAAGCTATATCAGCTTTTCTAGTTTGAGTTTGCTTAGCAGTACCTTGTCATCTTTTACTATCAATCATTTGGTATGTTATTATCTAGTTATGTTGCTTATAAACAGCACAGTTTGGATTACATTTGTAACCCATGATGACAACTTCTTTTTCTCTGAAGAATTTAATCAATTTTAGCTAAAAAACTAAAGCTAAAGTGGACTTGTTTTTCACTTTACATTCCATCTATTTTATGTTTTTTTCCCTTTTAAATTTTAGCTTCCATTTGAATTTATTATTTATTCTGTTGTTTATATCCCTCTACTAGTTTGTAAGTTACACTTTGTTTCTGTCCTTTATTATGTGCTCTAGACATTACAATATGCACTCTTGATCAATCTCAAAGTTTAATTGATACATTTTACTTGTCCTGGAAAATTTAAAGATTTTAGAACATTTTAACTTCATTCTTCCACATCAACAATGGCGTGTTAATTTGTGTGCATTTTAATTCTTTCCTTTTTCATGTAAATTCCACAAACCACTAATATTGCTTTATGCAGTTAATATACATTTAGTGTTCCCCATGTATAATTAACACATTGATTTCCCTTATACTTCCTACTCAAGCCCCCCATTAGCACAACATTTAGAATTTTCTTTATAGAATATCTGTGGGTGGCACACCATGGTGATTTCTGTCAGAAAATGTCCTTATATCACTTTCATTTTGAAAGACGCCTTCACTGGTTATAATGATCTAGGCTGACAGTTACTGCTCTCTCAGCGCATGGGCACTGTCATATTTCTGTCTTCTCACATCCATTGTGACAGAAGGGAAGTCATCTGTCAAACTGTTACCTCTTCTAAGGTAAACGTTTAGTTCTGGCAGCTTGTAAAATCTATGTCTTATTTTTAGTGTTCTTCATTATTACCACAATGTAAGTTTCATTTTATTTATCCTGCTTGTTAATACTTGTGAGTCTCCGGGATTCTTGGATCTTTCATAAATCCTTTCATTAATCTTTCTCATCAGTTCTACGCAGTCTCAGAGTTTTACCCAATTAAATATTGTCTTTGATCTACAATTCTATTCCTTTTTGGAAATTCAATCAGTGAAAATAATTGTTCTGGGTTTGTAGCCCATAATATTAGTGGAGATGCAAGCCTTCACTACTTTCTATGTAACACTATTATTATTAGATTGTATTTTAGAGAAATTTATTGGAATCTAAGTAGCTTGAGGAAAAAGACAACTTATTATTTGTCTTTGCTTGTGTTTCTTATACTACCTACCACGATAAAAAGATAATATTTGGTGACTATTTATAACAATACATTCCTTATTTTTTTCTAAATATAAATGAAACTGGGAATCAAAAGCAAAACAGATTAGCTATATCAATGATTTATATGTTGTTGAAAAAGAGCTTTGAAGCGTTGTGATGCATTTTCCCGGTTAAGACGTTTCCATTGTTGACAATTATTGTGAAATGCCATCATCTAGAGATATATTAAAATATAAAGGCTATAAAATATTTGAAGGCCATGGCCCTATGTATAGATGAACAAAGTGAGACAGCCACTGTAAATAAATGTCTCTCTTTCTAACCTACAATATGTCTTAACTATCATGGACATTTCAAGTAAATGAAATTGTGGAATTAGGAAAAGGTGAAAAAATCCTTAAGATGAGAAAAATTGGGGGGTTAAGTGAGGTGACTTTAGACTCTCAGAACATACTGTCATTGGTATAATACCCAATCTATTTTCTGTTAGATTTTTTTAAAAGCTTAAAAAAATGGAGAACAATCAAGCAACTTTGGTTCTATTCCTGTTTTTTTTTCCCTGTATTCTGCTTTATTTTTTAAGATGAAATGCAAACAGACTTTTTTCTTTTATTTAGTTATTTTTGTTTCAAGTTTTCATTTAAATTCCAGTTAGTTAACAAATAGTGTAATAACAGTTTCAGGAGTAGAATTTAGGGATTCATAACTTACATGTAACACCTTGTGCCCTCCTTAATACCCATTCCCCCATTTAACCCATCCTCTTGCCCACCTCTAGTAATCCTTGTTTAGTTCTCTATAGTTAAGAGTCTGTTTTATGGTTTGCCTCTCTCCCCCCCACACCATGTTCACCTGTTTCATTTCTTAAACTCCACATATAAGTGAAATTATATGGTATTTGTCCTTCTCTGATTGATTTATTTCACTTAGCATAATACATTCTAGCTCCATCCATGTGGTTATAAATGGCAAGATTTCATTTTTTATGGCTGAGTAATATCCTATTGTATTTATATACTATTTCTTCTTTATCCCTTCATCAGTTAATGGAAATTTGGGCTCTTTCCATAATTTGGCTATTGTTGATAATGCTGCTATGAACACCAGCGTGCATGTATCACTTCAAATCAGTATTTTTGTATCTGATGGGTAAATACCAAGTAGTTCAATTGCTGAACCATGGGGTATTCCTATTTTTATCTTTTTGAAGAATTTCTATACTGTTTGCCATAGTTGCTGCACCAGTTTGCATCCCCACAAACATATAAGAGGGTTCCCTTTACTCCACATCTCGCCAACACCTGTTGTTTCTTGTAATGTTGATTTTTGCCTTCTGAAACGTGTGAGGTGATATCTCATCATAGTTTTGATTTGCATCTCCCTGATGATGAATGATGTCAAGCATCTTTCCATGTGTCTGTTAGCCACTTGTATGTCTTCTTTGGAGAAATATCTATTCATGTTTTCTGCCCATTTTCAATTGGATTATTTATTTATCAGGTGTTGAGTTTTATAAGTTCTTTATATATTTTGGATATTAATCCTTCATCAGATACGTCATTTCCAAATATCTTCTCCCAATCCATAGTTTGTCTTTTAGTTTTGTTGATTGTTTCATTCACTGTGCAAAAGCTTTTTATCATGATGAAGCCCCAATCATTTATTTATTTATTTATTTTTGCTTTGCTTCCATTGCCTCAGGAAATGTATCTAGAAAAAAGATGCTATGGCTGATATCAGAGAGGTTACTGTCTATGTTCTCTTCTGGAATTTTGATGTTTTCCTGTCTCACAAGTCTTTGATTCATTTTGAATTTATTTTTGTGTATGGTGTAAGAAAGTAGTCCAGTTTCATTCCTTTGCTTGTGGCTGTCCAGTTTTCATAACAGCATTTGTTGACGAGACTTTTTCTCATTGGATATTCTTTGCTGCTTTGTTGAAGATTAATTGACCATTTAGTTGCGGGTTGATTTCTGGGTTTTCTGCTCTGATACATTAGACCTAAAGATACCTGCAAATTGAAAGTGAAGGAGTGGCGAAACATTTATCATGCACGTGGATGTCAAATGAAAGCCAGAGTAGCAATACTTATTTATATAGGACAAACTAGACCTTAAAACAAAGTTTGTAAAAAGAGACAAGTGCATTATATAATCACAAAGGAGACAATTCAACAAGAAGTTAGAACTGTAAATATTTATGCATTCAATAACATGCTTCTTTAATACACTAAGCTGTGTACAACTGTGTGACATGTGAACCTCCAGGAGGATTATTTACGTAGGCCCAAACTCGCAATGGAGGATTCTCACATAACAAAGTACATACTGTTTCTCTTTCTCCAACAAACATAAACACATACACAAGCACACAATACATAGACAATGTATATAAAAGTCATATTCATTTAAATTTGATAGTTAATTTGTAGTGGAAACTTCATATTGCAGACATCCTGTCATGCGAACATCCATGACTGTATAGTAATCCAGACATGTATGTCATCTATTGGGTAAGTTCATCTTCTTCCACCTCTTCAACCTTGGACACGACACTGTACAAGCTCTCTAATGTTATGGATCCTCACTTGAAAATCAGGAATATGATATTTTACCCTCTTGGGGAAGGGGTAAATGACAGGTGTTTATGATAAACTAACTCAGAGCTATATGTTTCTGGTCCACTTTGGTTCTAAGTAAGTCAGTTATTAAGTATAATACAATTGAAAAGAACAACAAAGAAAATGTCTACACATAGGAGTCCACAATTTGGGAATTAGTAATTCAGATTGAATTCTATACACTCTTCTTTCCCATGCTACCTTTTCTTCCTTCTTTTTCCTCTCCTCTTCTCATCCTTCTTCTTTGTCTTCATCTCTCTCATTAGCAAGCTGTCATTAGATAAAAATCAAAGGCAAACCTAGGTGAAGCAGAATCTATTTCTGACACAATATTCTGCATGATTGTAAAGTTAGCTGGGGAACAGCTTCCAGGTACAATCAGTGGTTTATGAACTTGTCTGGTTCAAAAATACTATGAGATATACATTGTATACCACAGCTTAAGATAAACATGCAAAATCTGAAAAAGCATTTCACTAAACTCCACTCTACCAATATAATATGTGGTACACACATGTTCAACTCTATTTCATCTTTAAAACAATGTTCATGTCTACAAAGTTGTTGTTTTATAGTCCCCTAATGTGTTACCTGACCTACAGTGTAAAACTCACTCATGAAAGATATCCATCGTTATAAGACTTTAGTAATAGCCATTCTTCTGTAATTTGTCTTATCTAATAAAATAAACGTTTTATTTAACTTTGTATTTTTATTTTTATTTATTTATTTATTTTATTTAGGATAGAAGAATTTATTTATTTTTATTTTTATTTTTTTGGTTGTGTTACTGCTATATTTTTTATAATAAGTTTATTTTTTATTTGTGTTCAATTTGCCAACATACAGAATAACACCCAGTGCTCATCCCATCAAGTGCCCCCTTCAGTGCCCGTCACCCATTCACCCCCACCCCCCGCCCTCCTCCCCTTGCACCCCCCCTAGTTTATTTCCCAGAGTTAGGAGTCTTTATGTTCTGTCTCCCTTTCTGATATTTCCCACACATTTCTTCTCCCTTCCCTTATAGTCCCTTTCACTATTATTTATATTCCCCAAATGAATGAGAACATATAATGTTTGTCCAGGATAGAAGAATTTAAATTCAGTGTCCAGTACCCTAAAATAGTGTTGAGGATGCAGTACAGGTATATAGGCTGAATGTGCCTTATATATGTTTTTAAATTAATTTGTAATTATGGTTATTTTTTGTCATTTGTGTCTTATTTAAAAACATCAACCAGAACTAAACATAAGATTCATAATAAAAAGTTTTGTTTAATTTGTTTCTAGAGAAATATACTGTAACCTTTTAATTATAATGATTTTATCTATAAAATTTGGATTTAAGTGGAAAAATAGATATAAAATTCCTAATAAATCTTATTTATTTTAATTTTCTCTTCTGTTGTGTACTTTGAAAGAATTATATTTTTATTTACTTTTTATTTTTTGGAAGATTTTATTTATTTATTTAGCCTGTGGTGGAGGAAGGGCAAAGGGAGAAAAGAGAGAATCTCAAGCCGACTCTGCAGCATGAAGCCCAAGGCGAGACTGATCCTGGAGCTGGATCACAGGACCCCGAGATCATGACCTCCGGTGAAATCAAGAATAAGACACTTAACTGATTAAGCTACTGCTTTAGAAGAATTTTAAAAACAACTTGAAACATTGATGTTTTTCTTAGATTATATTTTTATGTAATGTTTTAGAAAAGAAAACAAAGCATAAATCTGGGTAAAGGGTAGGTTCCTTTGGTTAAGGTAGGTATTTAAGAAGTTGCAAGTTAATTAGGGATTATCTTTTGATGCGTTAAAAACTGTTTACGTGGATGGGTGAGCTTCTTAGGTTTGTTAATTCTTATTTTTTTAAAGATATTATTTATTTATTCATGAGACGCAGAAAGAGAGAGAGGCAGAGGGAATAGCAGGCTCTAAGCAGGGAGCCTGATGTGGGACTCCATCCCCGGACTCCAGGATCACACCCTGGGCAGGAGGCAGGTGCTAAATCGCTGAGCCAACCCAGGGATCCCCAGGTTGTTTACCCAGGATGTTCACTTGATTTTATTTTGTTTTTCTTATAATCTGTGCCCATAGAGCAAACCTTCACATTATATGTAACCTACAGGTTTTTAATTCAATCAGATTATTTTTATAATACCAATGAAGACAATGTAAAAAAAAAAAAAAAAAGGAAAGTAGGGATTTTTTTTTTGTAATACACTCTTGAATAACTCAAAGTTATTTAAATTCCCCATGTTTCAAAGGTAAAGATTTTTTAATCTATTAACTTGTACTCTTCATTTATTATAGTTTGATCATACTCTCTCATTTGCAATTTTTGTACAATAATATACTATATGAATAGCCAATATGCTTTAATATTTCTCTGTATCAAAGTACTTATAAATATATGGAAATAAAGACTTTTTTCAACCATAATATTTGCAGACATATTGAATTAATCAATTTCCCAATTTTCTCAACCCTTCTGTATGCATTGGTTAAAAACAAGTGGTATAGCAATTCTGTCTTGGCTTCATGTTAGAATAATGGGGAAAAAAGAATAATGGGGAAGTTTTTAAAAATTGCGTTTAGGTTGTTTACTAGAATAATTAGAATTTCTGGTGATGTGACTCAGACCACAGTGTTCTGTAAGCTCTCTAGATGATTTCATTTTGTAGCTAGGGTGCAAAAGCACTGCACACAAAAAGATTAATAGTTGAAATTAATAGACCTTTGGTAAATATGGCATTATTGTTACTTTTCTTAAAAGTGTAGAACGTGAGATTCAAAGAAATGAAAAATCATTTTACATGTGTGATCTATTTTTTTTTTCAAAAAACCTGAAGCCTCATAATCAAGCTTTAAATGAGTTGTTCATAATTCAAATTGTTTAATGACCTATGTGATATGTGCCATGTCTTCGGAAGAATTTCAAATATTGAGTGTTTTACAGATATAGAAGTTCTATTCTCTTATTTTTAACTATGTAAACAAGGCATTTCTGTAGCTTAAAAAATCAAATCGATGTTAGAGTTGTCTCCTTTAAGTATGACATAATATTCATCTAGCTATACATCATTAAAGAGATATACTAAGTAAAACCTAACATTTTACATTTAATATTTTCTCAAAATGTGTAATTTTTATTTTTTATTTTATTTTATTTTTTTAAGATTTTTTTTATTTAATCATGAAAGACGCATACAGAGAGAAGCAGAGACACAGGCAGAGGGAGAAGCAGGCTTTATGCAGGGAGCTTGATGTGGAGCTGGATCTTGGGACCCCGGGACCATGCCATGAGCCAAAGGCAGACAGATGCTCAACCGTTGAGCCCCCCCAGGAGCCCCCCAAAATGTGTAATTTTTAAATATGCTAGCTAAATAGATAAAATGTGTTGAAATATTGGGCCTTTTGTTTATAGGGAATTATATATATATAATACATTAGAGATAACTTATATACTATATATTTAATATTATGCTAAAATAATATTATATATGATTTATATATACATACAAATTATTCATACATACACATAAGTCTATCAGTGTACATATTTTTGTTGCCTAGTGTAGTAAATCATTTTTAAAAACTTTCAAACATAGGAATGTGTTAAATTAGCATATTTGTGGAAGAGGTAGAAGAAAAACTACATGACTAAGGAGGAACAAATGCACTACATAATGAAATTCTGCAAGTTCTTTTATTTTTTTTTTCAATAGTGTGAGTTTCAAATCTCTATGCAATTGGAAATCATTTAGCTATGTTTAATGTGACTTCATAATTCTTTTTTTTTTTTAGATTTTATTTATATATTCATGAGAGATACAGAGAGATAGGCAGAAGGAGAAACAGGCTCCCCTCAGGGAGCTCAATGTGGGACTCTATTCCAGGCCTGGGATCATGCCCTGAGCTGAGGGCAGATGCTCAACCACTGAGCCACCCAGGCATCCCAGCGACTTCATAATTCTGTTGTGAATTATGATACTATATAGTATTTCAGAAATTAAAGTATCCTGTTTGCTGAAATAATTTAGGTACTATTTGATCTACAGAAGGGACACAGGTTTCCAAAGTTATTTTAGTAATATTTCAATCAAAAGTTGTAAGGCTTTTATATGTGAAGGTCCCCTTCACACTTCCTTAGTCTTCCTTAATTTTAATTTTTAGTACTTTGTTAAATAAAGTTTAGAATAATAGTTCATTTTCCCCAATCTTATTAGAATTTTTATCAAAATTCTACTAATCTTAAACTTAAAATAACAGATATATTTGTGTTATTAATGTTTTCTTCCCAGTAATACACTATTAACTTATATTTATTGATATCTTTGGGTCTACTTACACATATATACTTTTCTTTATCTAATTGCTAAGTAAAATTTAATGTTTATTTCTAAGTAGTTTGTCTTTATCATTTATTATATTGGGAAGGTTTTTATTCTTGGTCTTCTCAGTTTATTTTCTGACTTAGAAAATGTATGGCATTTCATATATGCATTTTAAGAAATTTTCCCACATGTGGATCATTTTAAGGTTCTAGTATTTTTGTGTTGATTATGTTAGGTTTTCTAGTCTACAAAAATCTATACACAATAGGAAGATACTAATAATTCATCTTTTAAGAAATATATTTTATGTTTTAATTTTATTGCATCGGCCAGTGATTTTAAGCTGGGTAAATGATTATTGAAGTTGTATCTTGCTATTAACAGAAACAGCTATTTTCCTTTTATATTTTTATCAAATACTTTGTAATTGAGAATAATGCATAGATCTGTCAGAATAATTATGAGCGGTAAGGTACTCTTATTTTTCCTTAGCCTCCAATATATTTTCTAAGAGTGTACTAGGTCTTGACTTTTTAGATTCCTGCTTGTTGTAAAAGAATAGTTACCTGTTACATGCCTAATACTCTGTTTAAAATTGTGGGATCGAAACTGAAAACTAAGTGTGCTGAGCATATTCTTGCATACTGTATTGTCTGATTTTAGTTTCAGCTAATAAAATGAGGTTGCAAGGGCATGGGGGAGGCTCAGTCATTTAAGCATCTGCCTTGGGATTAGGTCATGATCCCAGGGCCCTGGGATCCCTCTGGCATTGGCTCCCAGCTCAGGAGGGAAGTCTCCCTCTCCCACTACCTTCCCCCGTCCCAGGCTGGTGCTCTCTCCCACTCTCTCTTGAATAAATAAATAAAATATTTTTTAAAAATGAGGTGGCAAATCAAGCTTTTTTTTCACCTGAAATTCTGAAGAAGTTTATATGCTTTGGTGCTACATATGTATAAATGATATGCTATATAACTTTCTCCAAGATTTGAAGAAACTATGTATAAAAACAGCATATGGTGATCCTCATTAGGGGGCAAATAATTTAATAGCTTTTCTAATGTCTATTCCTTTTGACATTGTACTTTTATCAAAATTTATTAACTTTTTCAAAGGCAGTATTTTTGGGTATATTAGTAAACATTTTTTCCATCTTATATAATTCATTACATTTTCTGCTTAAAAATCAAGTACTTCCTATCTTTGGACTGACTTTGAATTTTTTAAATGTATCTATATTTATATTTGGTAGATTTTTATATTTTTTCTATATATTTTTATTTGGAAAATTATGCTGTGAATTCCCCATGACTCAAGATTTGGCTGTATTCTATCATCTTTTATTTTTTACTTAATTTCTAAATTAAATAAGAAATAGAAAAAATAATGTCATTCACTTTGTGATGAAATTAGAAGAAGTTCTGGAAATCTGAGGATCTCTTCCTCTGGCAATGAGGATGTGGTTGTATGATAGAAAGACCCACACATTTGAGTTGAGCAACTGAAATTATTAATCATTTTTTCTTTTTTGCCATGTATATCTGTAATACTACTTGATATTTCATATTAGCCTTTCAGCATCCTCATTTATGTACCTTCTCTTTCCCTTTTTTTTCTTAATGTCAAAATAAGGAGCTAATAATGCTAATAACTCAAAGTTAAAATTTAAAGTTATTTTCCTATTGAATTTCTTTAAGTTTTCATAGAAGTTTAAGGAAATGAATACTTATTATCTGTTATCTCATGTCAAATTCATGGCAATGCTACTGAGTTTTACGTTAATTTTCTCATTTAGTCCTCATAATATTACTTTAAAAATAGCTATTTTATTCCCATTTTACAGTAATTAGGCTTATAAGAAACAAGGAGGAAATGCAGTTTAAATCAAAAAGTGTCTAACTTTAAAAGCTAAGCCATTCAGTTGATAGGCAGTGGGAGTGGAAAATGGGGACCCCAGAAAGCCCAGAGCAGCCACATCCCTGCCACCTGCCTAGTTTCCACTATAACCAGGAAGAGCCGAAGCTACCACAAAGAAACCCCAGTCACCATCAAGGTAACCATGAGCAGCCAGGCTGAGATCCACCTGCTGTCAGCAGCAAATACAGAAAAAAAAAAAAAACAGTTTTTTTTTTTTTAACATTGTTTTAATCAAGTAATGTAGCTGTTTGAAACAGGAAATTTTAAGACCATCAAATAGATCAAAGTGAAGGATTAATTTATTAGGATAGTCTCTATGGATAAAACTTCTATTCCGTGGATTTGAATTCCATTGGAAGTTTGGCACCAGACTGAATACTAGTCTAAGCCAAAATTTTCTCTTTAGTGTTTAGAAGCCCCAAATAGGTTTTCCTTCAGGTTAAAAGAAAAAAACCTCCCAAACTAACAGAACCTCATTAGCTTAACATTATGTTGAATGCAACTTGGCCTGGTCATCCCTATCTCCCATAGAATTTTAGATGAAAGCAAATTGGCCTATGGCAAAGAATCTGCAACCTAAGTGAGATGTAAATTTACAAAAATTTCATCTCTTTGGTGTGACAAAACACATTCCCTCCAGATTGGTGCTTTTGCTTCACTCATTAAAATCCATCAAAAGGCAGAGGGGCGGAGGACCAAATCTGTATGTCTCCAGTAAGATTACTTGATTTTACCTCCTTGAAATATCCAGCTAACAAGATTTTAGCATATCAAATATTTGTATAATTTCCAATGTGAAAAATTCTTACATACATTAAGGTCTCATTATAATCTTTGAAAATGGATAACAAAAGAAAAAGATGCTGCAAGACAGTGTTCAAAACGAACTTAACCCTTTGGATTGTTGATTCCCAGTGTATTTTGTGGCAAGGAATAAATGCAACAGGTTTTTCCCTTAGCCTCAAAAAGAAAATGTTAACTAGTCTAAACAGGTAAGAGCTGCAGACATGATACAACTAGGAAACTGACTTGAGTTGGTTACCACAAAAAAGTTGTCAACATTTAGAAACCTGGCACCACAGTGTGCAGAAACCCAGGCAACCTCACACAGGCAGTGCCGGTAGGTGGGGACAAGAAGATCATTGCAACTAATGTTTTGGAGAAAGTAAAATGGTTCGATGTAAGAAACAGATGTGGTTTCATCAACAAAAATGATGTATATGTAAACCAAGGAAGATGCATTTGTACACCAGACTGTCATAAAGACTAACCCTAGAAGTATAGGAGATGGAGAGACTGGAATTGATGTTGTTGAAGGAGAAAAGGGTGCAGAAGTAGCAAATGTCACCAATCCTGGTGGAGTTTCAATTTAAGGCAGTAAACATATAGCAGATTGTCACCACTATAGACCCCTTCCACGTCCATATCCCAGGGGTTCAATGCAATTGTCATCAGGATAATCAGAATAGTGAGCATGGGGAAAAGAATGTGGGATCCGAGAGTACTCTTGAAGGCCAGGCTCAACATGCCTATCCTAGCTCAGGTAATGGTTGCCACCTTTCTATCTGCAGAGACCCCATGGGCGCCAACTAGAGTATTCCAAACCTCCTGTACAGGGAAAGGTGGTGGAGGGAGCTGACAAACAGGGTGCAGGAGAACAAGGTAGACCAGTGAGACAGAATATGTATCAGGGTTATAGATCGATATTCTGCAGGGGTCCTCATTGCCAAAGACAGCCTAGGAAGGACAGCAATGAAGAAGATAAGGAAAATCAAGGAGAAGAGAGACCATGTCAGTAGCCACTTCAAAGTTAGTACCACAGCATCTTCAATTATCTGCTGAGACCTTCAGAAAACCCTAACCCACAAGATGACAAAGTGACAAAGGCAGGGCATTCAGCAGCTGAAAATGTGCCCACTCCCAAACCTGGAAGTGGGGTGGGGGGCTAAGTAAATGCTGATTTACCATTACCATCTTTATCATCATCCATATTAGGGTTTAGTCATCCAACAAATAGAAATGATTATGAAACTCCAATAAAAAATGAACAATTGATGAGAGTTGTAGACTGTGAGCGCCTACTGTGAGTTGTGTCCAGATAACTAGGATTACCTGCATTATCTATTCAGCATGGTTGTTTTTAAATTGTCTCTTTTTGGTAATGACAAATATGCTGTATTTGTTTTTGTAAGCCTGTTTTTTTTTTTCTCAATACACCTTTAAAGTTTTTTAAATTGTTTCATTTCTGGTCAAATTGAGATTTTTTAAGAACCTAACTTGTAATGTCTAATAAAAGGTAATAACCTATTTTTTTCAACAAGCCAACAAATTGTTAACAAAGGTCTTAAATAATTGTCAAAAAGCTAGGCCATTCATAGTAATAGCATCCAAGAAGACAGACATTTAAACTGAAGCAAACTCAAAAAGAGCAACTTCTGAGTAATTAGCAAAATATTAAGCTTTAGCCGAGAGATAAAAAGTAAAGTAGGAGAATGATGAAGCACCACAATCAAGATTAAAAAATGTTTCTAAAATCACAAACTTTCAATTAGAAGTAGGACAGATTATGGTCATGACTGAAGATTAGGGAAGTACTGATTGTATCAATGACTCATAGTAGTTCAGTTCAGAATTTTATAAGATATGATTCTAGAAATAATCTGATTCTTTCTTGAAATTCTGTTTCAAAAAGAAAATGTTAACTAGTCTAAACAGGTAAGAGCTGCAGACATGATACAACTAGGAAACTGGCTTGAGTTGGTTACCACAAAAAAGTTGTCAACATTTAGAAAGTTGAAGCACATATTCCAGGATATATGAAAATTCTGGCAATGATACTTGAATCCTCTGGCTTTGGAATGTTTACTTCCGAGCTATCTGGTTATCTGGAAGAAAGAAAAGCAGGCTATAAACCCACTCAATATAATTTATTGACAACAAAGCCTATTTATGCATTTATTTTGATAAACAGATGAAATGGCAACTTGCAGCATATGGGCCTTTTGAAACTCTCTCCATGCTAAAAAATAAGGGGAAATGCATGTGGCAAAACACTTCGAAAATAAGCAAACCTCAGACTTTTATCATGAGATGTCTGATGAACCCAAACACAGCTGTGTACACTTCTATCAATTGAATATGGCATTTTTCCTCAAAAACAGCAAACACCTCTTCATGTTTCCAGCCTACTTGTAACACCATCCTCATTATTAGTTTTCTTCATGCATAGCGTACTTTAAATGAGAAAGGCTTGCTCTTAGCCCATGCACAAGCTAAATTGAAGTGAGGAGAATACTATTTCTAGAAAATGCAACATCCTCAGAAAGCCCTAAGAGTTATTACAAAGCAACCCATTTTGATCTGAATGAGATATGATGAGCAGCCTGTGAGCAAATGGATGGAAAGTTGACGGGCATGATTAGGTTAAAATAAAAATAACAGACTATTTCAAAGATTTTACTTTCTAAATAGATATAATGTAACATATTGGTTGAAATAAGTTGAATTATTTTAAAAAAAATTTTGCATAGCATGGGTAAATACCATCTGAGAATGGGAAAAAAGGAACAACATTGTACTGGAAACAATCTCTGAAAATAAAAACATTGTTTATATGTGTTTCCCTCAAAGGTAGCAACATGTCAGCATGATAACTCAACAATGAAACAACAAATTCAAAACAAGACAAAAACAAAAGCAAACAGCATGGTTGACCATATAGACATCCCATTATATTTATACATTTTATTTTTATGTGTACAGCAGTTATATGTATTATTAGTTTCATATGTGTTGGTTTATTCTTAGCTAAATCATAGTTTCCATGAGAGTTGAGATCAATTATTGAAAAAAATATATATATCACAGTCTTAGGAACCTGCCTAATATTTAATAAAAAAAAAAGATGTTTAAATATAGACCTAACAGGAATGGAGTGAGAAAATAGGGCAAAACTAAGTATCTGAAGAAATAATGGGCAAAATTTCCCAAATTTGATGAAATACAAAAAATATACAGATATAAGCAGCTTAGCAAATAAAAGCAGAATAAATACAAACAAAATATTCTACACATAATAAATTAAAGCTGCTGACAACCAAAGATGAAGAGAAAATCTTGAAAGCAGCCAAGATAAAATAACAGATTTAATGTAGTAGAAATTGATTCAGATAATCACTGATTCCTCATCTGAAACTGGAATCTAGAAAATAGTGGATTCATTATGTGCACTGAGAACAATTTAAATGTCAACTCAAAATTTGAAATCCAGTTTAAATATCCTGTGAGATTTAAGGCAAAATATATTTTCAAAAAAAAGAAAACCAAGAGAATTTAGGATCAACAGACCCACCCTACAATAAATTCTAAGGAAAATTCTTCTCAGAGAAGAAACGATACTCAGATTTCAAGAAGGAATGAAGAACACTAAAATTAATAATTATCTTGGTATATATAAACTACTTCCCTTCTAAAGATTCATTTTTATTATATAAATCCAACATCTTATGAAGGCATTTACCAGTCAAGATCATATATAGAGAGAAAATTATATTTAGGAAACTTTATATATATAAAATATGTAAATTATATATATTATACATATATAAATTATCTAATGATAATATATATAGAGAAAATTATATATAGGAAACTTTATATATACAAAATATATAAATTATATATATTATACGTACATATATAAATTATCTAATGATAATTACATACATATTACATATATATGGAACAATTATTTCTACTTGAATATTAAATAATTGGTTATTAGTAATAGAAATATACAAGAATACTTCTGCATCTAAGAAGTGAATTTGGGACGCCTGCGTGGCTCAGCAGTTTAGCACCTGCCTTTGGCTCAGGGTGTGATCCTGGAGTCCCGGGATCGAGTCCCACATTGGGCTCCCTGAGTGGAGCCTTCTTCTCCCTCTGCCTGTGTCTCTGTCTCTGTCTCTGTCTCTCTCTCTCTCTCTCTGTGTCTCTCTCATTAATAAATAAATAAAATCTTAAAAAATAATAATAATAAAATAAAAAGTGAATTTAGTAAAATCACAGTATTCAAAGTTAATATTGTTAAAATCTGTACTTCTGATACTAGTAGCAAATAATTGGAAAGGATAAGAATAAATACCATTAATATTAGTGTTAAAATATTTTTAAAAGTTAGGAATATATTGACTAAAGGTTGTCTAGACTTCTACTTTGAAAATTATAAAATATTGATAAGGTAAATTAGAAAAGACCAAGTAAATGGGAATAGAAGTCATACTCATGAAATGGTATACTCAATACTGTTAGAATCCTAACTGATTCAATTATAGATTCAATACAATCACAATTTTAATTGAAGTGGTCTTTTATTTCACAGAAATATACAAGCTGAATCTAAAATTTTAATGGAAATATAAAGGACATAGAACATACGGCATAATCTAGAACATTGTGGGAAAATAGTAAAGAACAAATAGTATATAATTATTAAATAAACATAGAGATAACATACTAAGTTGCATGCATGAATCTCAAAAAATATTATCTATATAATGAAAAAAAAAACTTTCCCAAAATACATAATGCATGATTTCATTAATATGAAATTCTAGAAGAGGGAAATCAATTCCATGGGAAAAAGGTAGAAGACTAAATGGTTGCCTCTCAGGGATGGGAGCAGAAAGTGATGAAGTGCATAGGGAGATTTCTGATCAATGATAAAGTTCTGTAAGCTAGTGTTTGGGGTTAAACAGGTGATTGAATGGATACGTGTAAATTGTACATTCACTGTATGTAGATTTTGCATTAAAAGTAAAATACAGATATCGAACTCTAATGATATGCATGTTTAGATATTTAGCAAAAAATTTATTTTTAAATGTACAGAAAATAACAGATTAATGGCTGTGTAGAGAAATGAGTACATGATAGAGCATGTATAGGAAAATATTAATCTAGGTGATATGTTTATCAGTGTTCTCCATAAAATCCATTCAGATTTTTAGGATAATGATTGTAGTAAAAGTTGGGAAAAACAAAAATTGCTTTTTGGAAATACATGTTTTTGCTTTTGAAGTCCTTTCCTTCCACAAAGTAACAGCAACTCCAGAGCAATCATGCTCATCATTCAGAAGGCATGAGAATATAAATGTGAAGATAATAGCAACTTTATAGTCTTTAAAAGATAATCACCAACTCTATAGCCTTTAGAAAAGTTAAATTAGTGAAACACCTCTATTCTTAGCATAAATTCAGCTAAGTGATCTTGTCAGTTTCCTCCCTTGCTCCACAACTTCAGTCCACATCTAAGAATTAGGAGTTTCCTGTCAGCTCAATTATTTTAGGATGAACTCAAAGTCTATATTCTCATAATCAAAGGCCATATTAAAACATTTGGTGGATGTGATATCTAGTTGAAATTGCACGGACTTCGGAATTATGTAGACTAGGATTGAAATCTCAGTTTAACCTCTTATTAACTGTAAGATAATAAACAGAGAAGTCAATGAAGTTATCTGAACCAATTATGATTATATAACATAATGCATTAAGGCATCTGACACATATTATGCTCTTCGTAAGTAGTGGCTTTTTAAATTTTTTATGCAAGATGGAATATTCCCTAGAGGCTCAGATCTTCACAAATCATCTAGAGTTTCAGGGTAACAACTGAGAATGTCTTCTTTTAACACTATTGTCTAAATTTAAAAAAAAAGAAAACAAGAAACATAGCAACATTTAGGTAAAAATCATTCTCTATTCAATAATAAGAACCTCAGGCATTAATAACCTCTTAGATGCAAAATGATAAGTAGGTTGTAATCTATGTTACAGTACCATATCTTTGTTTTTTTCTTAAGATTTATTTATTTATATTAGAAAGAGAGAAAGGGAGAGAGAGAGCTGGGGGAGAGGCTGAGGGAGAGAGAGTCTCAAGCAGACTCTGCACTCAGTGCAGAGCCAATGAGGAGCTTGATCTCATGATTCTGAGAATAAGACCTGAGCCAAAACCTACAGTCAGGTGTTCAACCAACTGTACCACCCAGGAGCCCCTAGAGTACCATTTCTCAATAAATAATTCTAATACAACTTTTGGACAAGATATTTGAATAAAATATGTAATCTATTAGATCAAATGACATAATTGGAAAAAGTCAGAGTTATATGTATATAAACAGAACAGAAAATGTCAGGATAGTATCATACCTAGGGCATTCTACTTCACTAACTAAAATGATCTAGTACCATCTCTCTCACAGAAAGAGTAGAGTGACTTTGTATAAGTCATGGAAAATTCCTAATCTGAGGTTTTTATTTATTTTATTGTATTTGTTTTTATTTTAAAAATTAAATTAAATTAAATTTTTAAAAATATTTTATTTATTTTGAGAGTGGTGGAGTGGGCAGAGGCAGGAAGAAGCAGAGGCTCACCTAAGCAGGGAGCCCAATACAGGGCTTGACTCCAGGACACTGGGATCACCAACTGAGCCTAAGGCAGACACTTAACCAATTGAGCCACCTAGGTTCCCCTCAGGTTTTTATTTGAAAAATAGGAGGAGAAGAATATATATATATTTTTAAATTTTTTCTATTATTGTTTCCATTAAGAGTCCCCTAGATCCAATGCAATGAGCTATACAGGATAAATGTGGCCTTTGAACTATCTAATATCAGTATCTCTTGAAATTTTAATAGGACTTACCTACCTTGAAAACCCATTTTTTTCTGAAGGAGAAAAGAATTAAGTTTCCACATTTGGAAAATAATCCTTTTCTAAGAGTGGTTTCCAACATTGGCTGAATTTTAGTATCATATGGGAGTTTAACAAATAATGATATTTTGGTCACAATTCAAAGATTCTGATTTAATGCATTTGTGGTTCTGAGTATTGGAATTGTTAAAATCTCCCCAGGTGATCCTAATATTATTATCTATTATTATTGCTACTGCTCTAAAACAGTTTTTGAACCTAATGTGTATATAATAACTTGTAGATCTTGTTAAACTATTTTTTCTGATTTAGTACATATGGGGTTGAGCCTGAGACTTTCCTTTTTAATTTTTAAAATATTTTACTTATTTATTCATGAAAAACACACAGAGAGAGGCAGAGACATAGCAGAGGGAGAAGTGGGCTTCCTACAGGGAGCCTGATGTGGGACTCTGATCCCAGGACCCTCAGATAATGACTTGAGCCAAAGGCAGAGGCTCAATCACTGAGCCACCCAGGTCCCCAAGCTTGAGACTCTCTAACATTGCCAAGACAAGCCCATTCTTGGTGACCTATTACAAGGCTGTTGACAAGGTTCAAGGAGCTAAAAATTGGTGCTGGGCCTACTTTAACCTTGTACTCTAACTTCAACAGAATGTAGAACTGAGTCTAAAAATTAGAGGACTCAAATCATTCCTTTTATTCTCATGTCAATTACTAACTGAGTCCCTTTCTCCCCCCCGCCCCCGTTAGAAAGTGGACAGTCTTTTGGCAAAATGAATAGCTTTGATTAGGATAAGTGGCAAAACTTATTGTTGAGGTGAAATTAACTGGGAGATTCAATGAGGAATTGAAGCTGCTAAAATTTTGCTATCCAGTACAGAGTCCACTAGCCATATGTGTGTATTGAGCACTTGAAATACGGCTAGTTTTAAGCAAATACAAAACACATACTAGATTTTAGACACTTAGCATGATCAAAATGGAATGAAATTAAAAAATCATTATGAAGAAATATTTCAAAGAAAAAACCTAGTCTCCCAACTTGAAAAACTAAGATAAAAAGTTTAAATTTAACCCAAATCAAGGAGGACAAAAATGATAATTATTAAGTATTAATAAATCTTTGAAACAAATTAGAGAATACAAATATAAAATCAACAAAAAGTTGTCTTCTCAAAAAATATCAACAAAATTGTCAAGCCTTTAGTTAGAATAACCAAACCAGAAGAGAAAATCAGATGAACTAAATGAAATTGGTAAACTCTGAAAGAGACATATTTTACCATAATGACTTAAGAAAAAAACAGAAATTATCAACAAATTTATAAAATGTAAAGAACGGCGCCTGGGTGGCTCAGTCATTTGGTGTCTGACTCTTGATTTTGGCTCAGATCATGATCTCAGGGTTGTGAGATCAAGCCCAGTGGGCTCCACCCTGGGTGTAGCGCCTACTTGACAATCTCTTTCTCCTCCTCCCTCTGCTCCTTCCCCCTCCTCCTCTGTCTTAAAAGAGAGAGAGAGAGAGAGAGAGAGACTGAATTACTGAATTTGTAGAACAAAACAAAAAACTAACCCTAAAGAAAAGTCCAGTGCCAGACGGATTCAGTGCTAAATTCTTCCAAACATTTAAAGAGGGATTAATATCAATTCTTTACAAATTCTCAAAAGTTAGAACGGAATAATTCCTAACGCATTGTATTAGGGCAGTATTGCCTGGAGAGCAAACAAAACGAACACATTACAAGAAAGAAAAACTATAGATCAATATACCTTATGAATATAGATGCGGAAATCATCAACAAAATACTAGCAAGCAGAATTGTGCAATATATTAAAATGATTATACAACATAACCAAATGAAATTTATCCTGGGAACACAAGTGGTTCAATGTACAAAAATCAATATAATAACACTAACAAACTAGAAATATGAAGAAACTTCAAACTAATAAATCCCACTACCAACATCACACTTAATGGTGAGAAGTTCAAAGCTTTTCATCTAAGTTCAGGACTAAAACAAGGATCCCTGCTCTCATCACTTCTATTCAACATTGTACTGGAGGTTCTATTCAGGGACGTTAGGCAAGAAAAAGAAAAAAAAAAAAAAAGGTCACCCTTATTAGAAAGGAAGAAGTAAAAGCCACTATCTACAGGTGGTCTGATCTTGTATGTAAAAAATATTCTACACAATCCACAAGAAAATATTACAGCTAATAAATACATTTAATAAGATTGCAGGATAAAAGATAAGTATAAAATCAGTTGTGTTTCTACTCATTATCAATGAACTATCTAAAAATAAAATTTAAAAAACAATTCTGCAACAATCAAAAATGACAAAATAGGTAAGCATATAACAGAAAAGTATAAAACATGTATAGTAACTACTATAAAACATTATAAAAGAAATTAAATAAGACTTAAATAAATGGAATTACAACCCATGTCCATGGATCAGAAGGCTTATATTATTAAGATGGCAATACTCTCAAAATTGATCTAATATTCTTCAATCTCTATCAAAATTCCCGCTGCCTAGTTTGTTTTGTAAGAAATTAAAAGGCGGTTCCCAAAATCCAAGTAAGGAACACATAATAGCCAAAATACATTTCTAAAAAGATGAAAACTACTGAAAGGCACACTTTCTATTAAAAAAAATTTACAACTGAGCAGCCCCGGTGGTGCAGCGGTTTAGCCCCGCCTGCAGCCCAGGGTGTGATCGTGGAGTCCCGGGATCAAGCCCCACGTCGGGCTCCTTGCATGGAGCCTGCCTCTCCCTCTGCCTGTGTCTCTGCCTGTGTCTCTCTCTCTCTGTGTCTCTCATGAATAAATAAATAAAATCTTAAAAAAAATTTTTACAACAAACCTACAATAATCTACGTAGTGTAGTACTTGCATTATGTTTAGACATACAGCTCTATGAAATAGAATTGTTATGAAAGAAATATTTACATTTATGGTCAGCTGATTCTTTGCCAGGGGTGCCAGGACAATTTAATTTGAAAAAAAAATAGTAAATAGTATTTCTACAGAGGTTGCTGGGACACCTAGATATCAAGAAGACAAAAAGGAAAAAAGAAAAAGAAAAAGAAAAAAAGAATTTGGAAACTTATCTCCTACTACACAGAAAAATTAACTCTAAATGCATTACAAACCTAAATAGATGAATTGGATTTCACAGAAATTAAAACTTTCCATGCTTTAAAGTACACAATCAACACAGTAAAAGGCGGCAGTCAGAACAAAGAAAAATAATTGCAAATCATATATCTGAAAGATTATAGTATATATATAATAAATAAATAATTACTACAACTGAACAACAAAAACCAGTCCATTTAAAAATAATGGACAAAGGATTTGATTAGATATTGTTCTCAAGAAGGTATATAACCAGTCACTACATAGAAAGATGCTTAGTTTTATGCAAACCAAAAGCAATGAGATAATACTTTACACCTGCTGGAATGACAATTCCCATCACAGATCACTGATGAGAATATAAAATGGTTCCAAACACTTTGGAAGCACAATTTAGCAGTTGCCATATAATCCATATTTTCTACTCCTATGGATATACCAAAAAGAATTAATAACATATGTTCATGCAAAATATTATATACCAGTGTTCATTGTAGCATTATGCACAGTAGCCAAAATTTGGAAGCAACCCAAAAGTCCATCAGTTAATGAGTTAGTAAGTGTGATATGGTATAATCCATAAAATTAATATTATTCAATTATAAAAAAGGAACAAAGTACAGATACATAATTCAACATTGATGGGTCCTTAAGACATTATGCTGAGTTAAAAAAGCCAGACACAGAAAGACATATATTATATAATTATGTTTATATTAGATAGCCAAAATAGGCAAATCTATAGAGGCAAAAAGTATATTAATGGTTCTAGTTACTGTAGTCAGTAAAATAATTAGAAATTACTACTCCTGATGAGTACTAGGCTAATTTGGGGGGAAGTAAAAATATTCTGGATTTAGTTATTGGTAATGTTTGCACAACTTTCGAATATAAAAAAGAAAACAATGAATCCAATGTATACTTTAAAAGTGTATGTCTTATGATATGTGAATCATACCTCTTTTTTAAAGTAATCCCTGAAGGGATCAAACTGTTTCAAAATAATTTAACTCTGTGCCAGAGCACAACCCACGAATATTTATAGGAATCCAGAGACATTCAGCATCCATCAAGTAAAATTCACAATGTTTAGCATCTAATCAATTAATACCATGCATGCCAATAAGCAGGAAAATATAACCATACTGAGAATAAAAACAAAACAATCAAAACTGATCCAGAATTGACACAGACATTCAACATCTAGGCTTTTCTCTGCTGCTACAAAGGAACTTTGAAGATTATCTCATCAATGACCATGAAAATGAAATATAATCTAAAATAAAACATAATTTATTTTTCAAATTCAGAGAGCAGAACTTGTTCAGGAGCAGGGTAGATATTATATGCACACAAATTATGTCTTTTGTGGTTTGATAAGAAGGACATTAGGAAATACTTTTGTATCTTCCAGTATATCTCACTGACTTCCTGGCCACAGTCAACTTTATCACTCACAGTTCATAATTTGAACTTAAACAAAAGTCTTCTTACTTCTAACTTTTAATACAAATGCGCCTACAGTTTTTGCAGGATTTCATCCAAGCTATCTGAGTTATATCACATCCTTCCTTGAAAAAGAAAGAACTATGAAAACGGGGAAACATGCAATCATAACAAGTGAGCTTCAATGAAGAAAGAAATCATTCCTCTTAAATTTTTAAAAGATAGATTTATTTATTTGAAAGAGAGAGGAGAGAGCATGTGTGAGCGCATGCACCTGAGAGCAGGGCAAAGGACCAGAGGGAGAGACACACATAGTCAGAAACTGAACTGCGTGCAAAGCCCAACATAGGGCTTCACGTGGGTGGGACTTGATCTCACAACTCTGTGATTTCCACCTGAGCCAAAACCAAGTGTTGGATGCCCAGTTCACTGCACCACCAAGGTGGCCCCTGCCATTCCTTTGAATCTGTCCATGGCACAGGCTGTATTCTGAAATCAAGGAACTAGTCGTGCTCCCAGCAAGGTCATGTCTCTGCCTCTCCTACCTTTCTTGAGGTGTCTCTTTTAAAAAGTCTTTTGTAGGTGAGGCACTGTTCACCTAGTTCTCAAGTCCTTTTCAGAGGAAAATCATTCCACATGTAGCTGTAGATTTATTTTGTCCATAGGAGGAGGTGAGTTCAAGGTCTCTCTATGCTGCCACCTTGATTTGTACATGTGTAGTATCTCTTGTGTTTGTCCTTACCAAGGCAACATTTTAATCTACATTTAAAGCAAGCCTTCCCATTTTCCTCCATTGGAAATAGTAATGGGCTTTCTGGAATTTTATGGGAAGAAAATGTCCATTTTTACTCAGAGATATGGAGTGCAATGGGATATAAAATAATTCTTTTTTATGTATTTTTATTTTTATTATTTTGTATATATTTTTTATTGGAGTTCGATTTGCCAACATATAGCATAACACCCAGTGCTCATCCCATCAAGTGCCTCCCTCAGTGCCCGTCACCCAGTCACCCCATCCCCCCGACAACCTCCCCTTCCACTACCCCTTTGTTCGTTTCCCAGAGTTAGGTGTCTCTCATATTCTGTCCCCCTCTCTGATATCTTTTCCATTCATCTTTCGATGGACACAAAAGCTTCTGCACAGCAAAAGAAACAGTCAACAAAACTAAAAGACAACTTACAGAATGGGAGAAGATATTTGCAAATGACGTATCAGATAAAATAATTCTTGAGAGGATTTCTTTCTACTCGCTGTTTTAAACAGCCTTATTTCTAGTACCAGACTGCAAAATGACGCAAAGAGAAATACATCCTCTATTGCAGTACATTTTATTATTCTTGATTTTGGGGGACAATATTGCCTTGTCTGATCAATAAACTTTGATGTCTGACTTATCAGATGTCAATATCTGCTTTTTCAAGCTATTTTATTTTTTTTTAATGGTATGAGAGGTTAAGTGGTTTGTGGAGTGCCATGGGGTGAGTCATTCCTGAAGCGCAACCTAAAAACCCAGAAATATGAATTACTATCCCTGTTCACCCATGAAAAGTATGTCTTAAAGAAAGCATAATTTCTTGCTTTTGGGAACTCCTGTTTTTGTCTTCAAGATTCCAAACTTGATATTGGTTATAAAAATAGTTATATCATTCTGATATCCATTTAGATGTTATGAGTTCTTTAGATATTTAAGAAAAAAAGAATTATTACAGTAAAGCCTTGAACATAAGTGAAGAAAGTGAACAGGCCTCTTGGTTGTTTAAAATGGAGAAGTCTTGGGGATCCCTGGGTGGCTCAGTAATTTAGCACCTGCCTTCAGCCCAGGGCGCGATCCTGGAGTCCGGGGATCGAGTCCCATGTCGGGCTCCCGGCATGGAGCCTGCTTCTCCCTCTGCCTGTGTCTCTGCCTCTTTCTCTCTCCTTCTCTCTCTCTCTCTCTCTCTCTCTCTCTCTCTCTCTCTCATGAAAAAATAAAATCTTTTAAAAAATGGTGAAGTCTTATGGAGGTGGTGCTTGAAATCTAACTTTCTGGCTTATAACTGCGTCTTTTGGAATATCATCAAAAGTTTAAAAATATATTGCATATTTGACTATACTTTACTGAATGAATTATGTAATTTCAATCAGGAAATAATTTCAAGGGATCCCTGGGTGGCGCAGCGGTTTGGCGCCTGCCTTTGGCCCAGGGCGCGATCCTGGAGATCCGGGATTGAATCCCACGTCGGGCTCCCGGTGCATGGAGCCTGCTTCTCCTCCCTCTGCCTGTGTCTCTGCCTCTCTCTCTCTCTCTCTCTGTGACTATCATAAATAAAATAAAATAAAATTCTTTAAAAAAAAAAAAAAAGGAAATAATTTCAAGTATTGGAATTTAGAACAAGAAAGGGATAAAATCCTACTGGGATATCTAAGGTTGGTAGAAGGTTTGAAGTACATGTGTACATTTCTCCCTGATGGTAACTTGAAATTTTATTTTCAACTCTCCTCTTGTTTCTATAACTTCTACAACTTTGATAGGCAGGGTCCAAATCAGTGAGTCTTGATTTGGGTCTGAGACTCTGCATTTTTAACAAGCTCTACAGCAACAAAAGTGACTGGAAGCCTCTTTAACACAGTAGTTTTCAAGTCAACCACATATTTGCAATAACTAGAAAGCTTTTAAAAAGTACCAATTAGAATCTGAGGTGAATCCCAGGCTTTGGAATATTTGTAGGGTTGAAAATCACTAGTATTGAAATTTCAATCATTCTTCAAATCCCAGGTTAGGTCTCCACTTCCATTCATCTCTCATTGATGTCTTCCCTATTGATTTCATTCTTCGCTTTTCATTTACTTTCCTGATAATCTGCAGCATCGTCTAGTCAAAGTGACAAGATGTATTTTTACTTTTTGTAAATCTGCTACATATTTCACTGTGTTATCCTTGTGTCCCTAATAAAACACTCTTTCTGTGAATGCAAAAACTGTTATCTCTGCATTAAATGTATAGTGTTCCATTATCATTGAAACATATTGGGTTCACATTAACTAGAGGCTAACTCCCCAATCAACTAGTAGTCATGGTATTTGAAAAACAATTTAGAAAATGCTTTTATACATTCTTATTTTTGTTTCATAGCAAACTTGTACACGAAGTAATTTTCAACATTTATACCAATAAATGGAGAAAAGAGGTAGTTTTTAAGTTTAACATGCATACTAACTACTAGAGCCAAAATAATGGAAGTGGTAACAAATTGTAAAATGCAGGCAAAGATAGTTGAAGTAACTAAACCAAGGACTAAAGTTCCTGAATGATGTAACTTATATTTGAACTCAGAACTCCAGCATCCATATTTTAAGGACCTTGATGTTACTGCTGAGGAACTCATTCATTGGTGTCTATATTTTAAACTGTAGATCCAGTTGAGATTTGAAAATTATTCATTAACACTTTGAAGAAGCATGTTAACTATTGATTTTGATGATTTACAAATAACTGTGAAAGTAGAGCATAAAAACAATTTTGAAATAATTCAAATTGAAAACCTCTTTAGTGAAAATACTCAATTGTCTAAAAGATTGATATAAAATTACTTTCACTTGACTTTACCAGACATTTAACAGTTATTTTTCTAATTTTATACAAATAAAACTTAAGCCCAATATATATATATATATATATGTGTGTGTGTGTGTGTGTGTGTGTGTGTGTGTGTGTATGAAAAGTAATATAGATGATAGATGGATAGATAGATGATAGATTGATTATATCTGGTAATTTTGCTCTCTAGTCTTATAACATTAAGCACATTTTAGATGATGGATAGAGAGATAGTCAAATAAATACTTTAGAAAAGATACATTGCATTCTTCACTTTTAATCCACTTTTCTGATACTTTAAGAAGAAATACATAAAATTAAAGCCTTATATGCAAGCCTGTATATAGTCTCTAAAGATAAAACCATGAATCCTTAATATGGGAATTACTACTAGAGATATAGGTGCACTTAAAGGCTGCCAGGCAAAATTCTAACATGGTCCCCATGACTTTTACCCCCGAGGTCACTCCTTTAATTGTAAGCTACAAGGCAAATGTATACTGCAGATGTGGGTAAATTACTAATCAGTTGACCTTCAACTAGGATGCTTGTCTGGGCATCAGAGGCTAAGCTAACCACATGAGCCCTTGAACCTGAGGGTTATCTATGGCTAGTTAGAGAGTTAAGTCAAAGTGTGAGGGCAATTCAACAAGACAGATCCTTTTTCCAGACTTGAAGGAGCAAACCGCGATGTTTATGAGGATTTATGAGGACTATGGACAGGAAATCAGTATCTTCCAGAAGCTGACAGTGACTTCTACTTGATAGCTCATAAGAAAATGAGATCTCATTTCTACAACTGCAAGAAAATGTTTCTCCAACAGCTTGAATGAGCTTGGAAGCAGAATATTCCCCACAACTTTAGATGAGCATGTAGTTAACCAACAATTTGAATGTGAGATCCTGAATAGAGAGAATCCAAATGCTGGAATTTACAATCTTATGGTTTCCATGGATTAGGAATTTAGCATGGTTCAACTGGATTTTCTAAACTCGAAGCATTGTATTTTATTATTTTAAGCATTGTATTTTAAGTTTTAATAGAACCTTGAATTTTTCCAGGACCCAATAACTCCTTTAAGAAAATAGACTGCAAGGCCAACTTACACTAAAATTCCTTATGAGAATTCAACCCAACTACATTTAGGACTTCTGCCTCTAAATCAAGTAAAGCAGGGACACTTGTACTTAAGTCTAGCATCAGAAATTTATTGCAATGAATATGCCTTTGGGCGGCATATTTTGTATACAAATACAAGCCAGAGGTATTTGTCTATATTTAGGTGATAATTTTCTACTTTATTAGTCTTCTCAGGAAATTTTACCCACTTTTGTGTATAAAGTCAGAAAAGGAAGATACTTACTGCCTTATATAGCCTTTCTTGAACTTCAGGCACAGAAACCTAACCTGAAATTTTGATTTCGGGCTAATAATGTAAAGAAAGATTGGAGAAAACCATTTCTTCTGGCAATAAATGCAGGAGTACTAATGTTATAGGGCATCAAGTAAAGATACAGTGAGGGTTTTCAGGGAAGGATGACTGAACCTATGGTTCTAACTGTGCAAAGAATCAATGAGGGGGGAGTTGGAAGGTAGAAAAAATTATACTTTTTACATGTTTATTTTACGCATAATACTGAGATCTACCTTTTACACTATGCAGAAAAGTATTAACATAGCAGGCCTGGGGATCCCTGGGGGCTCCTCGGTTTGGTGCCTGCCTTTGCTCAGGGCACGATCCTGGAGTCCTGGGATGGAGTCCTGGGATCGAGTCCCGCGTAGGGCTCCCAGCATGGAGCCTGCTTATCCCTCTGCCTATGTCTCTGCCTCTCTCTCTCTCTCTCTATGTCTATCATGAATAAATAAGTAAACCTTAAAAAAAAATAGCAGGCCTGCCACTGTTATTCTTAAAAAAAGGCCTTCTTACAAAGTTTGTCATTTGGCATCTGGGAACTTGAATTTCATGTGTTCTCACCATTTCCTAATTGATCAGGATAGCCCACTGTGTCCAGATTATTTGTGCAGGCAATGTTTTTGGTTTTTTTTGTTTGTTTGTTTGTTTTTTTACGGTATCTTCTAACTTTCTCCTCTTTTTTTTTAAAATTAATTTTTATTGGTGTTCAATTTACCAACATACAGAAAAATACCCAGTGCTCATCCCGTCAAGTGTCCACCTCAGTGCCCGTCACCCATTCCCCTCCAACACCCGCCCTCCTCCCCTTCCACCACCCCTAGTTCGTTTCCCCGAGTTAGGAGTCTTTATGTTCTGTCTCCCTTCCTGATATTTCCCAACATTTCTTTTCCCTTCCTTTATATTCCCTTTCACTATTATTTATATTCCCCCAAATGAATGAGAACATACACTGTTTGTCCTTCTCCGATTGACTTATTTCACTCAGCATAATACCCTCCAGTTCCATCCACGTTGAAGCAAATGGTGGGTATTTGTCGTTTCTAATTGCTGAGTAATATTCCATTGTATACATAAACCACATCTTCTTTATCCATTCATCTTTCGATGGACACCGAGGCTCCTTCCACAGTTTGGCTATTGTGGCCATTGCTGATAGAAACATCGGGGTGCAGGTGTCCCGACGTTTCATTGCATCTGAATCTTTGGGGTAAATCCCCAACAGTGCAATTGCTGGGTCATAGGGCAGGTCTATTTTTAACTCTTTGAGGAACCTCCACACAGTTTTCCAGAGTGGCTGCACCAGTTCACATTCCCACCAACAGTGTAAGAGGGTTCCCTTTTCTCTGCATCCTCTCCAACATTTGTTGTTTCCCGCCTTGTTAATTTTCCTCATTCTCACTGGTGTGAGGTGGTATCTCATTGTGGTTTTGATTTGTGTTTCCCTGATGGCAAGTGATGCAGAGAATTTTCTCATGTGCCTGTTGGCCATGTCCATGTCTTCCTCTGTGAGATTTCTCTTCATGTCTTTTGCCCATTTCATGATTGGATTGTTTGTTTCTTTGGTGTTGAGTTTAATAAGTTCTTTATAGATTTTGGAAACCAGCCCTTTATCTGATACGTCACTTGCAAATATCTTCTCCCATTCTGTAGGTTGTCTTTTAGTTTTGTTGACTATATCCTTTGCTGTGCAAAAGCTTCTTATCTTGATGAAGTCCCAATAGTTCATTTTTGCTTTTGTTTCTTTTGCCTTCGTGGATGTATCTTGCAAGAGGTTCCTGTGGCCTAGTTCAAAAAGGGTGTTGCCTGTGTTCTCTTCTATGATTTTGAGGACTCTTGTCTCACATTTAGATCTCTCATCCATTTTGAGTTTATCTTTGTGTATGGTGAAAGAGAGTGGTCCAGTTTCATTCTTCTGCATGTGGATGTCCAATTTTCCCAGCACCATTTATTGAAGAGACTCTTTCTTCCAATGGATAGTCTTTCCTCCTTTATCGAATATTAGATGACCATACATTTCAGGGTCCCCTTCTGGGTTCTCTATTCTGTTCCATTGATCTATGTGTCTGTTTTTGTGCCACTACCACACTGTCTTGATGACCACAGCTTTGTAATACAACCTGAAATCTGGCATTGTGATGCCCCCAGCTAAGGTTTTCTTTTTTAAAATTCCCCTGGCTATTCGGGGTCTTTTCTGATTCCACACAAATCTTAAAATAATTTGTTCTAACTCTCTGAAGAAAGTCCATGGTATTTTGATAGGGATTGCATTAAACGTGTAAATTGCCCTGGGTAACATTGACATTTTTACAATATTAATTCTGCCAATCCATGAGCATGGAATATTTTTCCATCTCTTTGTGTCTTCCTCAATTTCTTTCAGAAGTGTTCTATAGTTTTTAGGGTATAGATCTTTTACCTCTTTGGTTAGGCTTATTCCTAGGTATCTTATGCTTGTGGGTGCAATTGTAAATGGGATTGACTCCTTAATGTCTCTTTCTTCAGTCTCATTGTTAGTGTATAGAAATGCCATTGATTTCTGGGCATTGATTTTGTATCCTGCCACACTACCAAATTGCTGTATGAGTTCTAGCAATCTTGGGGTGGAGGCTTTTGGGTTTTCTATATAGAGTATCATGTCATCGGCGAAGAGGGAGAGTTTGACTTCTTCTTTGCCAATTTGAATGCTTTTAATGTCTTTTTGTTGTCTGATTGCTGAGGAAAGGACTTCCAGAACTATGTTGAACAGCAGTGGTGAGAGTGGACATCCCTGTCTTGTTCCTGATCTTAGGGGAAAGGCTCCCAGTGCTTCCCCATTGAGAATGATATTTGCTGTGGGCTTTTCGTAGATGGCTTTTAAGATGTCGAGGAAAGTTCCCTCTATCCCAACACTCTGAAGGGTTTTGATCAGGAATGGATGCTGTATTTTGTCAAATGCTTTCTCTGCATCTAATGAGAGTATCATATGGTTCTTGGTTTTTCTCTTGCTGATATGATGAATCACACTGATGGTTTTACGAGTGTTGAACCAGCCTTGTGTCCCAGGGATAAATCTTACTTGGTCTTGGTGAATAATTTTCTTAATGTGTTGTTGGATCCTATTGGCTAGTATCTTGTTGAGAATTTTTGCATCCATGTTCATCAGGGATATTGGTCTGTAATTCTCCTTTTTGGTGGGGTCTTTGTCTGGTTTCGGAATTAAGGTGATGCTGGCCTCATAGAACGAATTTGGAAGTACTCCATCTCTTTCTATCTTTCCAAACAGCTTTAGTAGAATAGGTATGATTTCTTCTTTAAACGTTTGATAGAATTCCCCTGGGAAGCCATCTGGCCCTGGACTCTTGTGTCTTGGGAGGTATTTGATGACTGCTTCAATTTCCTCCCTGGTTATTGGCCTATTCAGGTTTTCTATTTCTTCCTGCTCCAGTTTTGGTAGTTTGTGGCTTTCCAGGAATGCGTCCATTTCTTCTAGATTGCCTAATGTATTGACGTACAGCTGTTCATAATATGTTTTTAGAATCGTTTGTATTTCCTTGGTGTTGGTAGTGATCTCTCCTTTCTCATTCATGATTTTATTAATTTGAGTCTTCTCTCTCTTCTTTTTAATAAGGTTGGCTAATGGTTTATCTATCTTATTAATTCTTTCAAAGAACCAACTCCTGGTTCTGTTAATCTGTTCCACAGTTCTTTTGGTCTCGATATCATTTAGTTCTGCTCGAATTTTAATTAACTGTCTTCTTCTGCTGGGGGTGGGGTATACTTGTTGCTTTTCTCTAGTTCCTTTATGTGTAAGGTGAGCTTTTGAATTTGAGTTCTTTCCAGTTTTTGAATGGATGCTTGTATTGCGATGTATTTCCCCCTCAGGACTGCTTTTGCTGCATCCCAAAGATTTTGAACTGTTGTGTCTTCATTCTCATTAGTTTCCATGAATCTTTTTAATTCTTCCTTAATTTCCTGGTTGACCTTTTCAACTTTTAGCAGGATGGTCCTTAAACTCCACGTGTTTGTGGTCCTTCCAAACTTCTTGTTGTGATTAAGTTCTAATTTCAAGGCATTATGGTCTGAGAATATGCAGGGGATGATCCCAATCTTTTGGTATCGGTTCAGACCCGATTTGTGACCCAGTATGTGGTCTATTCTGCAGAAAGTTCCATGTGCACTTGAGAAGAATGTGTATTCAGTTGAGTTTGGATGTAAAGTTCTGTAGATATCTGTGAACTCCATCTGGTCCAGTGTATCATTTAAAGCTCTCGTTTCTTTGGATATGTTGTGCTTAGAAGACCTATCGAGGGTAGAAAGAGCTAGATTGAAGTCACCAAGTATAAGTGTATTATTATCAAAGTATTTCTTCAGTTTGGTTATTAATTGGTTTAAATATTTGGCAGGTCCCACATTCGGGGCATATATATTGAGGATTGTTAAGTCCTCTTGTTGGATAGATCCTTTTAGTATGAGATAGTGTCCCTCTTCATCTCTCACTATAGTCTTCGGGGTAAATTTTAATTTATCTGATATAAGGATGGCAACCCCTACTTTCTTTTGAGGACCATTTGAATGGTAAATGGTTCTCCAACCTTTTATTTTCAGGTTGTAGGTGTCCTTCTGTCTAAAATGAGTCTCTTGTAGACAGCAAATAGATGGGTCCTGCTTTTTTATCCAGTCTGAAACCCTGCGCCTTTTGATGGGGTCATTAAGCCCGTTCACGTTCAGAGTTACTATTGACAGATATGAGTTTAGTGTCATCATATCTATTCTGTCCTTATTTTTGTGGATTGTTCCACTGAACTTCTTCTTAAAGGGGAATTTTAAGAGTCCCCCTTAAAATTTCTTGCAGACCTGGTTTGGAGGTTACATATTCTTTCAGTTCCTGCCGGTCTTGGAAGCTCTTTATCTCTCCTTCCATTTTGAATGAAAGCCTTGCTGGATAAAGTATTCTTGGTTGCATGTTCTTTTCATTTAGGACCCTGAATATATCCTGCCAGCCCTTTCTGGCCTGCCAGGTCTCTGTGGAGAGGTCTGCTGTTACCCTAATATTCCTCCCCATAAAAGTCAGGGACTTTTTTTCTCTTGCTGCTTTAAGGATCTTCTCCTTATCTTTGGAATTTGCAAGCTTCACTATTAAATGTCGAGGTGTTGAACGGTTTTTGTTGATTTTAGGGGGGGATCTCTCTATTTCCTGGATCTGAATGCCTGTTTCCCTTCCCAGATTCGGAAAGTTTTCAGCTAGGATTTGTTCAAATACATATTCTGGCCCTCTGTCCCTTTCGGCGCCCTTGGGAACCCCAATTAAACGTAGGTTTTTCTTCCTCAGGCTGTCATTTATTTCCCTTAATCTATCCTCATGGTCTTTTAATTGCCTGTCTCTTTTTTCCTCAGTTTCCCTCTTTGCCATCAACTTGTTTTCTATGTCACTCACTCGTTCTTCCACCTCGTTAACCCTCGTCGTTAGGACTTCTAGCTTGGATTGCATCTCATTTAATTGATTTTTAATTTCTGCCTGATTGGATCTAAATTCTGCAGTCATGAAGTCTCTTGAGTCCTTTATGGTTTTTTCTAGAGCCACCAGTAGCTGTATAATAGTGCTTCTGAATTGGCTTTCTGACATTGAATTGTAATCCATATTTTGTAACTCTGTGGGAGAGAGGGCTGTTTCTGATTCTTTTTTTTTGAGGTGAGGTTTTCCTTCTAGTCATTTTGCTCAGTGCAGAGTGGCCAAAAACAAGTTGTATTGGGAAAAGGAGAAAAAGAGAGAGAAGGAAAGAAAAGAGAAAAAGAAAAAAGAGAAAGAAGAAAAGAAAGGGGAAAAAGAGAAGAAAAAGAGAAAGAAAAAGAAAGAAAGGAGAAAAAAGAAGAAAAAAGGGGTGGGGTGGGGTGGGGGAAGCAATCAGAAATCAAGAAGAAAGAAAGAAAAAAAGCACAAAACAAAACAAAACAAAGAAAACAAAAAACAAAACAAAACAAAACAAAACAAAACAAAACAAAACAAAAAAAAACCACGGGGGAGTATCTTCCGATTCTGTATACTTTAAGTCCCTTGACTTCCCCTGGAACTGGTTCGTCTCGCTGGTCTTCTTGGGGAGGGGCCTGCTATGCTGATTTTCAGGTGTTAGCACTTGAGGGAGCTGCTCTGCCCCTGCCTGGTGCAGGGCTCAGTGGGGGGTGTTCACCCCGTGAGGCCCCAGGAGGAAGCCACAGTGGCGGGGGCAGCTCTGGGACCCTGGAGTCAGCTCCCGCAGTAGCTCCGGGGCTCTCCGTCTGCAGGGCCTGGGGGCTCCAGAGCGGGCCGCTGATCTGCTCAGCTCCAGGCAGGGGCGTCCTTGCTGTCCTGGGCCCTCCCGGCCTCTGCCTGTCCCCGGGGGAGGCCGGATCCTGGGCTGTGTACCGGCGCCCTGTGCCCCGGGGCCTGCGCTGTTGGATTCGCGCTCCCGCCCCGCAGCCCCCTCCGTGGAGCCGCCGCCCGAGCCCCTCCGAGCTGCTCCGGGTCCCGCCGAGCGCTGCAGCCCTTAGGAAGCTCGGCGCACTCTCCCGGGGCAGGTGCCTGTTAGTGTCCCCGGGAGCCCGAGGGCATCGCCGCCCTCATGGGTCCTGCTCCAACTCCCTGCGAGCCCCTTTCCGCCCGGGAAGGTTGGTGCAGCTCCTGCTCCTCCGGGACGGGGCTCTCCTGTCCTGGGGACACTCGCCCCGGCCTCAGCCTGGCTCCTCGCGGGGCCCCTCCCCCTTGGAGGCCTTTTGTGTCTTTATTTCTTTTTCCCCGTCTTCCTACCTTGATAGAAGCGCGAACTCTTCTCACTGTAGCATTCCAGCTGGTCTCTCTTTAAATCTCAGGCCGAATTCGTAGATTTTTCAGGATGATAGGAAGGTTTTCTAGGTAATTTGTTGAGGACAGGTGACTTGGGGACCCTACTCTTCAGCCGTCTTGCCACCAAGCTCGACAATGTGGTTTTTACGGAATGCCTGCTTTTGTTTTGAGAGTCTGAAATTTTGCTATGTGCTAAGGGAGAAGATGCCTACAGACCAGCCTCAAAAATATTCTCTGGGCACTGAGCCTCAATTGAGCTTCCCTGAGCAGAGACATCATACACATGTCGGTGTGTTTCTGTTGCTGATGAAAAGTGTACTTTGTGTGACCTCTTGTGATGGGGACAGAGCATAAGGAAGCCTACACCTGGATTCTTCCAAACTCCATTTATCCCTATAAATTGCTTTAATAGATCTTAGCTGTGAGTGGAAGTGTAGTTGACCTTTGAACAACACAGGTTTGAACTGTGACTCCACCTATAAGATCATTTTTTTCAATAAATGTATTAGAACATTTTTTTGGAGATTTGCAACAATTTGAACCACATAGCCTAGAAATACCAAAAAAATTAAGAAAATATTAGGTGTGCCATAAATACATAAAATATATGTAGATACTAGTGTATTTTATCATTTACTACCACAGAATATAGACAAATATATCATAAAAAGTTAATAGCATATATGGTGGTATTTAGAGTCAAGAGAAATGTACACAAATGTAAAGATGCAGTGTAAAATAATAATTGCATAAAATTAGCACAGTAGTACAAACTGTACTGCTATGCTAATTTTGTAGCTACCTCCTGTTGCTATTGCAGTGAGCTCAAATATTGTATTTACTTAAAATGTCATGTGACCTAAATCATCTCTGTGTGAGCAGTTCATCTCTAGTAAATTTCATATTGCAGCAAAAAGTCATCTCTTATATTTCTTGCATATTTTTTAATCATGCAATACTATACACCTTGCATAATACCATGGGACCAATAAGGAAGTGTCACCAGTGATGCTGGAAGTGCTCCCAAGAAACAGAAAAAAGTCATGACATTACAAGAAAAAGTTAAATTGCTTGATATATGTCATAAATTGAGGTCTGCAGCTGTGGGTGCTTGCAATTTCAAGATAAATGAATTTAGCAAAAGGATCACTGCAAAAAAAGAAAAAGATTTTTGTGAAGCCATCTTTGCAGCTATGCCACCAAACTTGTGAGATACCTTTTTATCTTGGACTGAAAGTGCAGCTTTTGTGTGGGTGCAGAATTACTATATGAAAAGCATTCCTATAGACTCTAATATGACTTGAGAAAAAGCAAAATCATTATATGACAATTTAAGTAAAAGGATGTTGAATGATCTAGAATTTAATGGCAGCAAAGGATGGTTTGATAATTTTAGAAAAATATTTGGCTTTAAAAGTGTCGAGATAACAGGAAAAGCAGCTTCTGCTGATCAAGAGACAGCAGATGAATTACTAGATGCCATTAACAAAATAATTGAGGAGAAAGTATATCTTCCTGAACAGGTTTTTATTACAGATAAAAAATATCTTATTTTGTGGGAAAAAAAATGCCACAAAGATCATTTATTAGTATGGAAGAGGAGTAAACCCTGGGATTTAAAGTAGGAAGTGATAGGCTTACTCTCCTGTTTTGTAAAAGTGTACTTGGATTTATGATCAGAATTATGATCCTTATCTATAAAGTTGTTAACCCCCAAGTCTTGAAGGGAAAAGTAAACACTGACTTCCAGTCTTTGGTTTATATAAGAAGTCCTGGACAATAAGAATACCTTTACGAGATTGATTCCATTGATACTTCATCCCTAAAGTCAGGAAGTACCCTCCCATTAATGAACTGCCTTTAAAAGTTCTTCTGATATTGAAAATTGCCCCTGGCCACCCAGAACACTATGAGTTCAACACCTAAAGTGTCAAAATGGTCTATTTGACTCCAAATATAATATCTCTAATTTAGCCTCTAGATCAAGGGCTTCATAGGATCATTAAGGCTCATTAAACATGGTACTCTATGGAAAAGGTTGCCAACACTATGGAAGAGAACGATGACACAAGAAACATGATAAAAGTCTGGTAGGATTACATCATTGAAAATCCTATAATTGTTCTAGAGAAACCATAAAAACTCTCAATCCTCAAACAACAAACTCCTGATTGAAAAAGTGTGTCCAGATGTTGTACATGGATTTATGACAGAGTCATAGGATTTATACCAGAGTCAATCAAGGAAATCATGAATGAGATTGTGGATATGGGGAGAAAAAAAGGTGAAGGCTTTCAATATATGGATCTTGGAGAAATTGAAGAGCTGACGGGCACCAGAGGAATTGACAGAAGACAGCTTGATGGAGATGGAGATGAGTGCTTCTGAACCAGGGCCAAATAATGAGGAAGAAGACATACTAGAAGCAGTGCCAGAAAACAAATAGACATTAGGAAATCTGATTATTCAAGATTACTTTTGACTTCTTTTAGGACATGGACCTTCTATGATATGGGCACTGCAACTAAAGCAAATGGAGGAAGAAGGGTTGGTACCATATGGGAAAATTTTTAGAGAAATGAAGGAGCAAAAAGAAATTATGATGCATTTCCATAAGGTTACACAGAGTGTGTCTGCCTCTCCTGTCTCCCTTTTCACTCCTCCACTCTCTCCACCTCTGCCACCCCTGAGACCGCAAGACCAACTCCTCCACTTCCTGCTCCTCCTCAGACTACTTAACATGGAAACAATGAAGATGAAAAATTTTATGATGGACCAATTCCACTTAATGAACAGTAAATAATCACCATGCTGTAAAGTTAATAAACATATCAGTTTTGTATGTATGTGTGCATCTTTATGCGAAGATCTAATAAATGTGTGACAAGAACTGTATGAGACGTTTCAGTGGCATCACCATAATTGCCTAAGTATTCATTTTGTAGAACACCATTGTGCAAGTATAGACGTGGACAGGACACCCTGTCCCTATGTAGGCATAAGATGAGTGATATTAATGTAAAATTCATAATGTGTTAGTTTTCTTACTGTTTTATAATCTTGCTTTCCAGGAATTATAGTACTGTACAGTATACTTCTTATTCTGGTAATTAGAGAAACTGTGTATCAGCCTATATCACAGGTGTGTTTTTAATGTAATAATATTTCTAATACTATATTATAAATATGACTGTAATACCATATGCCATAAAAATTTAAAGGATTCATTCATTAGGGTATAGTCTAGGGCATCATGGATTGACTATATCAGTTATACTGATATATACTGATATATGCAGGCTACTATGAAACAATCATATTGCTACTTCTTCATTATCAATGCATAAATCATTATACTTGTAAATAAATATGAATTTCTTTTTCACCACTATCTTTTCATTTTTTATGCCTAGTGTTAGTAACATGTATGACATTTACAGTGTTCATACCTTACAATACAATACTGATGTAGGTAATAACAGACAATTCATTTTGTAAATAGATCACATAAACTTATGGTATTGATAAATTCACTACAGTACTATAAGTGCATTTTCCTTTCCTTCTCATTTTCTTAATAGCATTTTCTTTTCTCTGGCTTACTTTTTTGTAAGAATATAGCATATAACGTTTATCACATATGAAATATGTGTCAATTGACTGTTTATGTGGTGGGTAACAGTTCTGGTCAATGGAAAGCTATCAATAGTTAAGTTTTTGGGGAGTCAAGAGTTATACACAAATTTTCAACTGCCTGGAGGGGCAGCACCCCATCTCTTGCGTTGTTCAGGGGTTAACTTATATGCTGAGACCTGTGAGTCCTTCCAGAGGGTCTTGTGGATTCTGACACTCATATACACCATTCATTTTCCAAAATCTATGGAAAGTAGTTACTTCATTCATGTTTAGAAATAGAAAACTCAGTTTCAAAAACAGTAAAATGAAAAAACTCTATGTCATTTTGTTTAATGATGGCAAGGCTAGAAGACAAACCTGTGTATGTCTAACAGTGTGTTTTAAAAAATGACTAAATTGCAGATATTTCTAGGATGGGATTTTAAAAGTATTTTTTGGCCTCATATAAAATCTTGACTAACTTCTGTAAAATCATTATCATTCAGCCACTACTCTATCAAGCCTTACTATATTCCTTCATTGAATTTAAGTCTCAGTGACAGTCCTAATTCTATAGCTATAACTTATTACTAGTTCAGCCTATTTCTGAATAGTTTTGAATGTAAGAAGAATTTTCATAATGACAACCCACAGTTGGCCCTCTTATATGTTCACTTCTGTCCTTTTCTATCACTTATGGCTACAATGAACATTTCTTATATTCCATGGCTCTGAGAGTATAAATCATTGATGTTTATTTTTAATTATCAAATGTTTTATCTAATTGCATCCCATTTAAGAATTGTTATTAATGATTGATATGTGATATTAATATTTTTAAACCGAAGTTATTCCATCCTTTTCTTGCACAATTTCACAATTGGGCCAGGGTCATAATTACTTGACCAGATGAAGAATAGAGTCACTGTTAAATACTTTAAATACGGCGGTTGTATTAACACTTAACAATACTTATTAATACAACAATACATATTAATACAACATAATACAACAACCGTTTTAATGTATTTAAATATTTAAGTCATTCTAAAATTTATTCTGAGTCATGGCCATCACTTTATCATCAAAACCTTACACGCATTATTAATCTTTTTTTTAAGATTTTTTTTTTTAACTCATGAAAGACACAGAAAGAGACAGCAACATAGGCAGAAGGAGAAGTGGGCTCTCCGTGGGGAACATGATGCAGCACTTGATCTCAGGACCTTGAGATGACAACCTGAGCCCCAGGTTGTCATCTCAAACACTGAGTCACCCAGGTGCCCCTCATTATTAATTCTTATACTTCCAATTCTCAAAATAGAATGCCCCTGGGTCTACTTTTTAATTTTTGTAGCCCATTTAGATCATTACCCTATCTTCCACACGTGGGTCTCTGGACTCTGACCTTCTGATAATTGAAAGTATTAATAAATTGACATACCTTGATATCAGCAAGACAGTCCTCTTAACTTTTTAGTTTGCTTGGGTACAATCATACAGTATTTTCCCGTTGTTGTTCTCTCTTTTTTTTTTTTTTTCTACTAATTTTGGGAGGAACTCATGTTACAAAGAAAGTACTGCTATTTGAGGGCTGAGGATTGAAACAGTTTAGGACTAGTCATGGAATTTCTAAATTTGGTCTTTGGCACTATTTTGAGAAAAGCTTTACTATCTTTCTACAATATTTAGGCCTAACGGTGGAATATCTAACTTTGCCAAGGACAAAATGATCTTATGTAGGGGTCATTCTTTCTATTGTAGTTATTTCAAAAATAGCTCACAGGACTATTCAATTTATCAATATTTGCAGTAATACCATAGACATTGTGATACAACCTTATTTTTTCATTATAAGTAATTTTTGTTTTTGCTACACTGTTATGTTGTTCTTTTCCCATCTTAATTATTTTCCACAAAAACCTTTTCTCTGTGCTTATGTCATCCCAAATAACACCCCCACACACACACTCACATGTACACATACATATAGCATTAAAATCATGAATTTATTAAAGTGTACTCAAGTTTCAAATCATCATGATCAGTTTTTGTAATTATCAACTTGTCTCCATAACAAAATACTATAGTTTGGGTGGCTTAAATAACTGAAATGTATTGTGTCTCAGTTCTAGAAGCTGAAAGTCTGAGATCAAGGTGCCAGCATTCTAGGATTTTGGTGAGACCTCACTTCCTGGCTTGCTGTATATGACAGACAGACACATTTCTCTCTCTTCATTTTCTTTTAATGTCACCAATTCTATAGGATTAGGATCTGACCCCTATGGCTTCCTTTAACCTTTATTACCCCCTACAACCCTTCTCTCTAAATACAATCACTTTGGGGGTTAGGATGTCAGTATGAACTGGGTAGGCAAGGGTGGACAGCAGAAAGTGCAATTCAGTCCATAACAGTTGTCTAGTAAATATATGGGATGAACACTCTGTAAACCTATTCTACCTATGTGATAACTGTACAGTGTACAGTGATTTCACACGTCATAAATGCCACTAACTGGCTCTGTAACTGAAGCCCACAATAGCACCACTGATGCCTTGACAGTTGCAGAAACCAGGGCAGAACTGAGGGAATCAAACAACAAACCTTTGCTCCTGCTTTACAATATAAATATGTCTACTGCATTTCTTTACACTGACCAAGCTTTAGTAAATGTCAACATATTTTCTCCCCTAATTTAAAAGTTTGAACTGGTAAGGTTTCACATTATATCTCTAATTTGATTTATTCACTTGGAATTGGATTCATCTTTTAAAATCCTTGTAATATATGTGTGTATAAATTATTAACTAAAATTGGGAATGACTTTATATTTGAACTTGGTACAAAGAGAAAAAAAATAATCATGCCTAATTCAAAGTGTGATGTCTGACTTTGTGGATGAAAGGAATAATTTCAAGGTAGAATTTGAAATTCACCCTTTCTTCTTTGCAAATTATGAACTCAATCTAATTGTTTAAGCATAAGTTTTAATGAAATTGACTTTGGAAAAGTGACTTTTACTTTACGTTACATTGTAATGCCCTTATGCATTTAGATACCTTAAAATAGAAGGACTAATAATAATAAGAGAAAAAAATCCACTCTGATATCTTCTTATACTTGGTTTTCATGAACTGTATCACATATTTTTACATATAGGAAGCCTTAATAAATAAATGCACTGAAAAAAATCATCTGAATTAGTGACAAAATAATTTTATAAGGAGTGTCCACAATATTTCAACATTTTTAGAGAATAAAAGTAATGTGTAATTTACAATCCCTTCTCTCAAGAAAATTAGAGAACGAAATGTTACAAGAGAGAAAAAAGAGAAAATAATATCACAATACATAATCAACCAAGTGCAATATGGGTTGTAATTTGTGGAAGCCTTAATGGAAAATTAGTACCTTTAGATTAATACAGAATGACAAGAATAATCTGTATAGAGGAGTATATGAAGACATAGGGGAAATACAAAGATTAAAGCAAACAAGAATCAAATAGTTAAGAAATGGGGCTAAAGGAGGGTGCACATTGGTGTATACTAAGACTAGACAAATAGGATCTAGTGTGATATTTTTGGGTTGTTACATTTTACCTTCTTAATCAGTATTCTTCATGCTGTTTTGTATAAGTTTTTCAAGTTGACCAGTTTGACCCTTATTGAAATTCCTGTGTCATAGACAAATTTTGGCAGTTCTGTCCAGGCTATCCCAACTCTTTTCTCTGAAAATTTATTTCCTTTTTCTTATGGTTGCCTGCTTTCTCAGCTCACAAACTATATTTCTATTTCTTCACCTCTGTCTAGTTGCTTGGACCAGGGATGGACACAGGATCCATATTTGCTACCAGAACTATAAATAGGGATTCAAAAATAACTATCTTCTCTCTGTTGGTGAAACTGAAAGACACTTAAAGTTCAAAAGTTTTGGGATCATTATTTTATGTGAACAGTGAGTCCTTAGAAAACTGTTTTAATAGGAGAGCAGACTGAAATAGATGTGAAAAGGAATACTAGAAGTCAGAGGGAATTATTGGCTCTTGAATGCTTTCCTGTCTGGATTATTTCTTCCTCCCTCCCTCTTCCTGCCTTCCATCCCTCTCTTCTTCCTTTTCACTTCTTTCGTCTCTCCCCTTTTCTTCTCCTCCCCTCCCATCTCCTTCCCTCTCTCCCCTTCTCTTTCCTTTCTTCCTTCCACTTTATTAGCTGGTTTAGATGGTTTCTGCAACATGCATCTAGAAGTAAATCATGGATGAGACTGCTGGTATTGTGGTATAATTAATTTTAGTACTTGTGTATTTTCTTTGATTACCCCACAGTCAGCTCAAATCCAAAATAATATGTTAGGAAGCAAAGTGTACTAACTCAAGCAAATACTGGAACTATAAGGAGAGCTAAGGAATCTCATGCTGAAAAACAGAAAATCAGTTTAACTGGGAACATCACCCTAGTTATGCACTGTGATTAAATAAATCATCTAAAATAATACAATAGGTAGGCAAACTAACTGATTTGAAATTCTTTTTTTTTTTATTTCCTAAAAATTTTCAAGGTTAAAAGCTTGCACCCTCTAACTAGTACTGGTCTTTGTATTATTGGGATACTGAATAAAAATTACATATGATTAATAGAGAAAATTCCTCTTATAGTCTAAACTTCTCAAAGAATAAGTAAGGTAGTAGGCACCTGGGTGGCTCAGCAGTTGAGCATCTGATGCCTTTGGCTCAAGTCGTGATCCCAAGGTGCTGAGATGGAGCTCCCCATCAGGCTCCCCAGAGGAAGCCTGCTTCTTCCTCTGCCTATGTCTCTGCTTCTCTTTCTGTGTCTCTTATGAATAAAGTATTTTTAAAAAGTTATTAAGAATAAAATAAGGTATATAAAAATTATAATCTTCTGAGATTTAAAGAATTGTCCTAATTTGTAAAATTAATTTTAATGTTAATTAAGCTTAGGTCCTTGGTGCTGGGGTATTCAATAAAAAGTTAAAACTTCTGCAAGATACTTGGAGCAAAGGATTGCTTGTGAAAATGAATGTTAAATCATTTTGGAAGAGAATATGATTCAAAGATATTTCCCTTTTTTGGGTTGTTGACAGAATGCTGCAAGTTCAGAGATCTTCAAATTCAAACAGGGTAGAAACCACTGGGAATAGAGAAGATGTAAGAGAAAATATTTACTTAAGGAAGCATCAGAGCACTATAGCACTGATGATTTTTTCTAGAGTTTAACTGGCTTTGTTAATAATAGCTTTACAAAGTTTTCACAGGCTTCAGAGGTCTCAGTAATAGAATTATCACAGGGAAGGTAAAAAAAAAAAAAAAAGGAGAAAATAGTAGATGTCCTCTAAAAGCAAAGAGGACTATGTACATGGTACACATGAGCTGCTCCAGGACATTCTGAGAAATTAGTCATACATGTGAGGAGGGAAAGGGTAGTGATATAGAAAAAGAATAGCAGTAAATTGTCAAAAATAAAATCATTCAGACCCCATTGTATTTGTTTATTCATTCATTTATTTATTTTTAAAGATTTATCTATTTATTCATGAGAGAGAAAGAGAGAGAGAGAGAGAGAGAGAGAGAGAAAGAGGGAGTAGCAGGCTCCTCACAGAGAGCCCAATGTGGAACTGGTTTATGGATCCCCGATCATGCCCTGTGCCAAAGGCAGATGCTCAACCACTGAACTACCCAGGCATCCCCAGACCCCATATTTTAAACTCAGGCTGCTATGACTTGGAAAACCAGGTTATTTTTGAAGCAAAATCTATTCTAAGTGAGTAATTTTCACATTGTTAACATTTAAAATATATACCCTTTTAAAAAATGAAATAGATATGAATAGTCATAAAACAGCTAGTTGGTTTTATAAATTCAAACCAGTGATACAAAAAATACAGATTTGGGAGATATACTGTACAATCTTTTCTAATTAAACATCAAATAAATCATATTGTCTCAGTCTCTCAGAAAGGATTCATTTATAGAGTTTTTAAAACTTTGCAATTTTTATAGAATAAAGTTCCATATTAATATACATATATAATGTAAGCTATTCTTTTATCAACCACAAGGTCAGGAATCCTCCAACTAGCTTCTTTGATGTTTTGAAACAAATTGTTTTTCTGATATGGATTAAAGTAGTAGACATTTTATGAAATAAAATAATTTCAGAAACATTGAATTTTCAAAGATGCATTTTCTTTAAATAGATTTCTCCATTTATTACTCTTTTTGGAATATATTCCCAAATAATATCAGTATTTTAAGTCTAGTGAAAATAAAGCCTTTTATTTCACACTGGAGTTCATTTCTTCACCGAGCTTTATCTTATAGCACTGTGTTCCTTTTACTATATTTTAAAAGAAAGATTAAGATAGAAAGTAATAATAATTGTATATCTGTGTATTTTTTAAAAACTTATCATTGTTGCTTCAACATTAATCTATTTTCTGTAAAAATTCATCATTCAGATTTTATTGAAAATCAGTCTTTTTTTTTGTTTACATTTAAGTTTCTTTATAGAAACTATCCCATGTAACCGAGAAAAAGAACAGATAAAGTTGTACAGTTTGATCTCAACTATAGAGATAACTCAAGCAAAGGACTTTAATAATGTAGTTTCCACTTGCTTATGTTTTCTATTGATGATATAGAAAACATTATGAGTTTCTAAGTTATATTTTTTTTATTTGTTTGCTTGTTTTCTACATTGATCTATTGGCATATCACCTTCTGACCAAGATGGAGTAAAATTAACCAAATCTGCACACCTGCTTCAAACAACTACTGAACCAGATAAAATAAATGGAAAGGCAGTTTTAAGACATTGGAGAACAGGTAATGCCAGAGGGTAACCTGGAAAGAAAAGGAACAAACAAGGTAGGTCTGCAAATACCCTAACTTATTATCTGATAGGAATCTTTTGAGCTACAGTGTATGAATGGGTAACCCATACCCAGTCCTGTTTTGAGGAGAATAGGAATTTGGGAGGCCAGCTGAAATTTTCAGGCAGAATACAGGAGAGGAAAAACCTGCATGGAGAGGAATGAATCACACAGAGATGTCTTCTAAAGAACTTCACAGGGTTCCCCTCATGTCTGGAGCTGAACACTTATGAATGCCTACATGTAAAGAAACTACCCAAGAGTGGGGAAAGACACATCAAAAAACAAACAGCAACAACAACAACCACAACAACAAAAAACAAAACAAAACAAAACAAAACAGAAAAACGATTCTTAGAGCTCAGACAGCGCTACAAATAGTTGGTATTCCTATCTGCCAAAATGCCAATACCTTACGATAGACTTAACATCAGGTAGGAATTTTTTGCCTCAGTAGTGTGAGAGAAATTAGTCCTAGGCTAACAGCTGCTCTTCTCCCTCTGAAAATAAGCCTCACAGTGAGATTTGAAAATACCAAACCATTTCCAGTGATTTAATGTGTCCCCCCAAAAAAGGTCAGAAATTTTTATAAGAATATACAAATATCTAGCACAAAACAAGAAAAAAGATCACAATATCTGGTATCCAATAAAAAGAATTCCAAGCATACAAAAGAACAGGAAAATATGATTCATAATAAATGAAAAAATCAATAAGAAGAATAGAGGTCCAGAAACAATGCAGATTTTAGAATTAGTAGAAAGAGTTATTACATATATTCAAGAATATAGAGGAAAGTATGAGAATGTTAGAGAGAGAAATGAAAAATAGAATAGGACCCACAAGGAACATATAAAAAGAAAAAGAAAAAAGTCTGAGATGAAAAAAATATCCTGCAGGGAATTAGTAGCAAAATAAATACTGAAGAATACAGACTCATATCAAAATAAATTATTCAAAATGAAGCACACAGAAGAAAAATAAAAGTTGGAATAAATTAACAACAATTCGAACTATGGGACAACTTTGAGTGGCTTAATATACATGATACTGGGGACCCTGAAGGGTTGTGGGAAGAGGGGTCTTTGAGAAATAACAGCCCATATATTTCAAATTTGATGAAAAATATCAACTCGAAAATTCAAGAAGTTCAACAAACCAAATCCCAAGCACAAGAAACATGAAGAAAACTACATTAAGAAATGTCATAATCAAATTACTCAAAACCCATGATAAAGAGATCATCTTCAAAGCTTCCAGAAAAGACACAGTAGGTCCAAAGGAACAAGGATAAAGACAAAAAAATGTTAGAAATGTAAGTCAGAAGACACTGAGCAGATCTTTAAAGCATTAGAAGGATAAAATGTCAACCTGGAAATTTATACCTAGTAAAAATACCTTTTAAAGGTAAAGGGGAAATAATTGCCATCTGAAATGCAACACCTAAAAGAATTAATCACTTCTGCACTCCAGGAATGGTGTGCCTTTAGGAAGAAAGAAAACACCAAATGGAACTCTAGATCTAAATAAATAATTAAGAACAGTGGAAATGGTAAACAAGTAAGTAAATAATTTTTTCTCCATTTAAAAATATCTTTTAAAGATAACTGATATTTTTAAAAAGTTCTGAATGTTTTGAATGTTCCATATCTTGATTAGGATGGAGGTACATGAGTGTTAAAAATTTCTCAAGTCTCATTGAACTGTAAACTAAAATCCATACAATACTTTCCCATAAAGTATATTCCCAAAATTACTGTCTGTATGATAAATGAAAAAAAAAGTATTTTGTTATAATTTGAATTCTTCAAATTATTAGGGGTACTGAAGCTATATACTTTTTCATATGTTTCCAGCTTATTTGTAATACTTGTATGTTATTAATTATTTGAATCTATGAATTTTGTTTCATAAAAATTATTCCAAAATGGTTGAAAATCATTCCAACCACTATAATAACATGTTAAGTTCAAAGTGGGGAAGTCAGTTAGTAATTAGAGCATTGCATGACGATGGTATAGACTGCCAAAATAGATCAGATTGGTCCAATTGATTGGTTTATCAGTCTCCCAATTTATCTTTTTGAAACTTAAAACAGAAACTGGGATTATCTGCTGTCTCAATTAATGTGTTAATTGTCTTGTCTCTAAATTATACATATTATGTGCAGTAAATGTCCAGAGGAGAAAGGCTTAAAATGCAATAATAAAGATTTATATAATATTAAAAGAAGAATTTATCCTAGTTTTCAGGCAGGTTAGATTTTGGATGGGACAATGGAATGCTAATTATAGAAAATCCTTCTATGAGTTTGTTAATTTGTTTTTAAAGACCCTTTTAAGGAAATTTAGTGCCTTCTATCCTGGCACTAAAAATGGCAGACCCTTAGAACTCTAATTCATTTGTGTAGGTAGGCATGCAACTTTTTTCTCAGCACTGTGCAATTATTTCCACCAATTCAAGTGGAATTACTCAAATTCTGTTATTTAAATGAATTTTACATAATGGAAGGAGAAATTCCTGGGATTTAATTTAAATATCTTAATCATAAGGGCCAATTATTTTTATGAAAATTATTGTTCACTCATCATTGTCCTTAATAATATATTTTTTTAAATTTCTAGCTCAGCACACATAAAGACTATATATGATTTTAAACATCTACTAAATTACAACATTTTTTTCAAAAACATAACGTGTTATATACATGTTATGCTTAGCCTGGCCTCAAATTCTCAGAGACACAGAGCTTTATTATTAGGAACTGTCAGTTGAAGTGTTCTGTAACTGTCAAATGCACTGCTATTAGGGAACCTTAGCAACCATGTCCCTTTTGCCATACTCACTATATTGACATTTCCTTTTAAATCAGGGTGACAAGCCAAGTACAAATTTGGCAGTTTACTAAGGAGTTTAATTGGTGACAGCTGGATATACAGGACTCCCACTACTAAGGTTGAAAAATGACTGCATTTCCAACTCATTCAAAACCCTACCAACCCTACCATCTTTTGAGAATCACACTAGCCTTCCACCTGGAAATCTCCTTATCTCCAAATCACTCTTCCTGGCTACTACATAGCATGAAGCTATTAAAGCACCTAAATCTAGGAAGGGAAACACACTAATATGGATTGATGCCATCAAATGCATTTTTGCCATATTCCTAAGACATCTTTTTTTTTAGTGTAACATCTGGGTTTTTCCCTTTATTCTAGGCCAGTGGTTTTATTTTATTTTATTTTATTTTATTTTTTTAGGCCAGTGGTTTTAGATCAGTACAGTTATTTAACCGATCACATCAGTATCATCTGAGAATTTATTACCAATTCAAATCTCCAGCCCTGTCACAGATCTAAAGAATATGAAAATCTAGATGTGGGGCCCAGAAATCTGTGTTTTAAAAATTTTGAGAACCACTGCTCTAGGAATAGAGTATTGCTGGCATTTATTTCTTCAACTTCCCTCCTTTAACTTCAGGATACACTTTTTGCTTTCAAAGACTTTAAAAGTACTATTATGTAAATCTTTAAGCTTCAGGAAATGGATAATGTTTAGCTTGATTTTCTTGATTCCAAATCCAAAATTCTTAGGGAAAAGTTTTCTCAGTGGCAAATTTGTGCCATGTTTCTATTCCTGAATTATTGAACTGTGGCCAAGGGATAGTAGCTTACATTATACTAAAGGTTTTCTCACTACAGTTTCATGTGAATTGTGAGGGCAGGGGAAGAAATACCAATTCCCAGAAGAAGGAAGTAGCCAAGCACACAATCTCAGGGTGTTCAACATTCATTAATGTCTGAAATCCCTACACCTGTTAATGGACTTTTACCTTCAACTGGATCTTAAGTACCTTATGAACATCTTTCCACAATGTATTAAAATTTCCCTGACAGATGCTTTGAGGTAGCTCTTAATTTTGGCATCCAAAGGGCTAAATAAGCAGTAGTTTCTAGAGGTTTTTACACTGTTTGGTGATCTTAATTTTATCATGGAGAATAGACTCTCATATTTCAAGTCAAAGCTATTCCAAGTGAGTTGGAAAATTATCTTTCCATCAAATGTAATATTTCATCAATAAAACCCCTAAAGAATGACACTAGTCTATTTCTGATAGATGCCTCTTTCCAGAAACTTGGGACAAGTTTACCCTCGACCAAGTTGGAGAATATATGAGTGGTATGTATCACAGATTCATTTCATTCCAATGAATACATTCTATTTAATGCCCTAGATCGGCAATGTCTCCTTATACTGAGGATAAAACTCAAGGGATTAGGTATTGAATGAAAACACCAAAGATATGGTGGTTAGTAGAAATCTTCTTATGTCCTCAATAATGATGAGATGTCGTCCTTATTCAATAATTCACTGGCTGACTTTGTGCATGCTAAGACTTACTGTTCTGCCACATTTCCTTGATTATGAAACCTAAGATCTTCTACCCAGCTTAGTATTTAACATAAATTTCCTATTTCACTGTATTCATCAATATTCTTTTACTGTCCCAGGACGTTCTTGCTCAGGAAGTTAGAGTTGCAAATATTGTTATTGCTCATTCCAGGAACTTCCTTAAAATAGTCATCAAATCTTCAAAAGGAAGTATCAAGCTACAGTTTATGACAGACATTTGAAACCTATGGCTTTAAAATCCTCACCTTAGTCTATTCACAATCACTGAACTATTATCTCATGGTATTTTTCTCAATCGTAACCAAAGAATTACTTTAAGCCAATATTAAAATCTTAGTAAATATCCTGACTTTGTCCTCCCCTTCTGAGACATTACTAAGATCTTAGCAAAATGACCTTCTCTAGAGTAGTTGAAACAATATTCTAAATTTTGTCTTATCAACAAATAATTTTTATTAAGTTTGGGAGAATCAGCATTTGACAAACTATATAATGTATCAGGATTGCATACTTATTCATATTACAAGCATATGTACAAAGTAAAGGCAGTGCTTATAACTAGTTTGGTCCTAATTATGAGACTCCATCTGCTAATATGGCCTCACTTTAGTTTTGCTTGAGGTTAGAAAACCACTGAGTTTCTACCATGGCATCCATTTTGGACCCTGACTAAGAAATTGGAAATAGGTTCCCACAAGCTGGCCCTTGTGGCACTCAAATCAACTAACTTCTAAGTATCTTCTTAGAGGGAACAGAAAACAGTGGATTCATCCCAGAGGGAGAAAAATAGCACATATGGACTCCTGTTATTCCTAATCTAACTTTACTGCCAATGTTTCATTACCCCAGCATTCCCAACAAACGGACTTTTGAGAAAAATAGAAGAATGAGATATACATACATTATCACAAACATTCATTATAACTAACTAAGGCTACATTTCAGATCTGAATCAGGGCTTTCTGATAAACATCTAATTAAAGAATGTAAGTTAGGTTTTAGTCCTGAAGTGTGGTTCTCATTTCTCTCCCAAGTTCTAAATCATGTGGCTAGCTTGGGGCTGCGCACCTACAGAGAAAAATAAGAAATGGCTCCAAGGGTAGCCATGAACGCACTTTCTTAGACATTTGCAATAGAGCAGACTCTGGGCTGTCTCCAGAGGCAAGTGCCACTTAAGCATAAATCAGTAATCAGAGAGGGTATATTTGTATTTTAAGGCATAAAAACCTAGCTTATCAGATAAATTTGGTCTAGTGCATCTAATAGGATACCTCTTTGCTGTTTTCATTCAATACCTAATCCCTTGAGTTATATACTCAGTATAAGGAGACATTGCTGATCTAGGACATTATATAGAATGAATTCAGTGGAATGAAATGAATCTGTGATACATCCCACTCAGATACATCCCACTCAGTTAGTAATTATGGTGGAGAACAGAGTAGTCCCTGCTTCCCAGGATGGCCAGGTCCTCATACTAGAAACCTATGTTATCCCATATGGCAAAGGGGAATTAACTGCACATAGAATTAAGTTTGCTAATCAGCTAACCTTAAAACAAGGAGACTATCCTGAATTATCTGAGTGGGACCACAAATAACAAAGGTCCTTGAAAGTGAAAAGAAAATGAAAGAGGAAAAGAGAAGGTCAAAGTGATAGAATGTGCAAGGGACTTGACCTGGGCCTGTAATAACGAAGGCCCTTGAAAGCAGAAAGAAAATGAAAAAGGAAAAGAGAAGGTCAAAGTGATAGAGTGTGCAAGGGACTTGACCTGGAGCTGTAGACTTTGAAGATGGAGGAAGGTGTCATAGACAAGGAAATGTGGGCAGCCTTTAGATGCTGGAAAAGACAAGAAATCAAGTTCTCTCTCCAGAAACTACAGAAAGGAAGATGGCCCTAGTAACATGTGATTTTAGCCACCGAGACCTATGTTAGACTTTTAATATACAGAACTTTAATATAATGCATTTGTTTGATTTCGAGTCACAAAGTTTATGATAATCTGTCATAGAATCAATAAAATTAGCATACCAATTAAACTATCAATGACTCTTCCCATAAAGAAGAAATGAAAAAGTGGGGAGGGGTACTGGTAAATGGGTGGGAAGAAGAGCAAAAGACTTTCCCCCCTACCTTACCCATCTGAATTATGCACTCCCATTTTAGTTAAATATTTGTACATGCCTCTATTACTCCACTTATCACATGATATTATAACTAGAGATATGTCTGGTTGCAATGAGATAATGAGTAATTTAAGAACCCATATCATTTTCCTTGTTTGCATTTGTAGTATTTAGCATATATTTCACTTAAAATTATTGCATTTTAAAATTTGTCCAACAGTAAGTGAGCACCACCTATGGGCCAAGGCTAAAAAAAGCCCAAAAAGGTTCACTTACTAATATTACTCAGAAGAGGCTAGTTATGCTGCAGACACACATGACCTCAAACTCAGAGGTTTGTAAGAGCAAATTTTTATTTTTTGCCCATATTACATGACCAATATGGGTCAGCTCTGATTCTACTCCATCTATTCTGCTATCCAAAATGCAGACTGATTAAGCAGCCTCCTTCAACTACCTTGCCCCATTATAATAAAAAAAAAAGGAAATCATTATTACTCATCCACTAGCTCTAAAAGCTGTTCTTTATTGGTAATGCACTCTGCTTTTGCTCACATTTCATTATTCTGGGCAAATCTAATGGCTCTTGAGCCAATAGGACAAAGAATTATAATTTTCTCTCAAGAGGATAGAGCTAGTATTTGTAAAAAAAAAATTTAAAAACAAACACATGCATATAATCCATAATACTACTTATCTATCCCTAACATTGTTAAGGATCAATTCAGCACCAACTGTCCATGAACAGTGGAGAGAGTTCAGATTGATCACTCATCAACACCTGACAGTATAACTATAATGTAGGTTTCCAGTTTTTAATCAACTAAGTATTTTTTTTATCTAAGAAGGTTCTTAATATTTTGTTATTCCATCAACACTTAATTCTGGATATAAGATGAGTGCTCAACAAATGCTCATTTAGTATTTAATTAAGTATCGTGAATTTTTTTCCTGAAAAGATTAGGTACCATAATATAAATCTCTTAAACTCCTGTTAAGTTCTTGACCTGCATATAAGTCCACTCTGTCTTCATATTAGATAGAACAGGAAAAAATACGGGTAATATAAAGCAGACATCTGTTTCATGACCATCTTCTATAGACATATTTGTAAGGCCCCAGACAGGTTAACTATAATTATCAGGAACAAAGTAACTACACAAAGGGTAAGCTTCTTGAATTGAAGGATACAAGAGGAAATTAATAATAATCATAATATAAAACATATATATTTAGAAACAAAAACAACAAGCTTCCAAAGATAAGTTGAACTGAAAAAGCAAATGAAATAGCCAGAATACCCTTTCCCAAAATACATACACATGTGCACACACACTATAAAAACCTTTAATAAAGAGGTTTTTGATTATATACTGTATCACAGATTCTGGTGTTCTGATAAAATGGATAATACACTTTAGAGAAAGTTATAATATAAAGCAATTTCCAAGAATTATAATTCAATAAAATTCCCTGAATATTAAAGCTCTGCTGGATATAATTTTGTCTTCTCTATTTCAGAAAGCAATTTAAAATCTTACAGAGCATTAGAAATGTTTCTTATATTTGTAGCCCATTAAATTTTATAAGGTACTTTCATGTACATTGTCATTTGTTGCTCATGAAAACCTCATGAAAGGTAAAGCATTATTATGCTCCATTAACATAGCTCATGATGTATAATAAAAAATTACTAATAAATATTTGTTGTTGGAATAATGAATGCATTCCTGTGTCCATTATAAGGAAGATGAACTTAAAAGAGTTAAATGTTTTGTTCAAGGAGACAAACTTTAAAGCCAGGACTTCAGCCTTATGAGTACTTTTCTTTCTCTTTACCATCAATATGACCTCTCTTTGAATGTGAGCTCACTTTGCTCAAATCGTACTTGGAAATAGAATAAATAGAAAAAAGATAAATAGAAATTTATTGGAGTATAAAGTAGCCCTGGTCAGATCTTAAAGATTATTTATAAGTAAAATCAAAATTTTAGTAAAATGTTATTTACCGTAAAACAATATAGATAAATCCATTCCTGCACATAATTAAAATATATTAATTTGAAAATTTACAGTGCTACTATTGATGCAAAGCAGTGAGAACCATAGCCTCTGGCCCCCAGTTTTTGTGTTATAGACTATTTGGAAGTATAGGGAAGCCTAAGGATCCCTTTTCATGATAATATTACTCAAAGTATATTATTATATATATAATATATATTAATATATATTATAGATATATTATCTATCTATATAAAGATATATATGAATATATATATAATATATCTATAAAGGAAAGGCATTTAATTCACCCTAGCTAAGAGAACCACTATATGGATAGTTAAATGATAATGATGGTCATCATAATTATCGATCATTATCCATGATCTTTTAATACTATATGCTCTAATGGAATGAGAAGGATTTAAGAATCTGCAATACCCTAATTTGAATAAAGTCAAAAGGTCTTGAAGTTTTGTAAGAGGTTAAATATATTCAATTTAATTTCATAGTCACTGATTTATTGATTGATCATGTAAATGTCATTATTTACTCATGTAATTCCTTAAATGATGAGACCATATGCTCCTTGCAGTGTGACTTTCTCTCAATTTTATTAAGATTTGATAAACAACCATGATATAAAGTAACTCATCACTCACACTTCTATCCCTTCTTTGGGAATATTCTGTATTTAAGAACCATAGATTTACTATAGCCGATATGATAGTAAATTTTTCAATAAATGTGATCCAGTGTCTTGAACAGCACTGAAATTGATGATAAATGGCTTGTGCTATCATAAATATGAAAGCAGTAATATTGGGAAAGTGACTGCTTTGGTTTTCTGTCATACCCGTTGACTGATGTTGGCATAAACTAGACCTTTTCTTCTCTAACTTTACTTTTTAAGGACATGAAAAAAATCACTAGTTTATTTCAGCAGCTATTCTATATTTACCCTTGATTACCTTTTTTTTAATTATGTTTTAATCTCTTATGTTTTACCACTTTCTATTCCAGATATATTTTTTTCTATCTGTCCCTTCCAATTGACAGTTTGCCCAGAAAATATGACCAGCTTTTACTTTCAGGGTCCCTCATAGATGATGCATCTTAAATAAACCTCTCAGCATAGTCCCATTGCTTATAAACTGGGAAAACACCCAGACCATTCCCAGAGGCAAATATAACTTCAGGTGTCACATCCCAGCTTAAGTGGAGTTCTCTAAGTCCTCACTGTCTCTATGAAGGAATTAATCACAAGAGTACACAAAGTAAGTTAAAAGTAGCAAGGATTTGAAGGATATTTATGAAGAAATGTTGGAAGATAGAAAACAATATAGTGTATATGGAACAGGGTATCCAGGTTGATTATAGACGAGGTTCATACAACCAGTTTCAGGGACTGGCATATAAGTGACAGTATAATGAAATCAGAGTATTTCAGGCTTTGTGATAGTTATTCCTTAGAATAGTTGTGCAAGACAGTTGTGCACTGGCAACAGAACCTCTCATGGAAAATGGTTAAAAATCTCTGAAAAAAAAATCCAGATCTCTGTACCACTAGGTGTCTAAGATTTTACCAAGCACTATGAAATTTTGATGCACACTTGTAATGTTCATGGAGTCTGAGACTATGACTTAAATCTGGCAGGATGAAGGTGGTCTCTGGTAGGACTATGCTGCAGGATGCTTTTGGTATTTATTTGAATCAAATAGGAAGTGAAGGTGATGAGACTTACACCTTCAGTGTTATTTCTCTCTAATACTGATGTTTAATTGGGGTAGCATATACAGATCTAAAGATCAAGAACACAGAATATTTTCTCTGTCCTTCCTGTTCTTGTGTTCAAGTGAGGGCAGAGTAGTCTTCCCCAGCTCCTCAACATACTTCTGATCTCAGTGAAAAGAGCTTGGCTCCTAAGAAGGTACAATTTCCTTAGTCATTGTCCAAGGTCAGTCACTCTCCAGCTTTCTGGAGAAAAACCTCTATCTTTTAGCATTTGATGGATAAAACGGGACATAAAAGAAAAACATAGAGAAATATTTATTAAATATTTATTAAAACATTTTCTCGGGATCCCTGGGTGGCGCAGCGGTTTGGCGCCTGCCTTTGGCCCAGGGCGCGATCCTGGAGACCCGGGATCGAATCCCACGTCGGGCTCCCGGTGTATGGAGCCTGCTTCTCCCTCTGCCTGTGTCTCTGCCTCTCTCTCTCTCTCTCTCTCTGTATGACTACATAAATAAATAATAAAAAAAATTAAAAAAAAAACATTTTCTCAATAGTCTAGGGAGGTGAAGAGAAAATTTGGCACTTGGGAAAGAAATAGTTTGTGCTTTTACACTTGATTGAAAGCAGTAAGCTTTTTTTTTTTTTTTTTGAAAGCAGTAAGCGCTTAAAATATTATTGGGAAATTATTTTTCAATATCTTGTCTTACAAGATCACCTAGTTAAGACAAAGGATATTTCATAAAAAGAGTTTTGACTAAAGGCCAGTAAGGGATCACCTAGCAACATGAACTTCCAAAAGCTGTCTTAATGTCAGAGGATATATTTTCTCAGGAATAAATATTCCACCTCACACACAGAACCAATATTGCTGGGAAGTGTTATTTCCTCTAAACTATTAAAGATGTACTAGAATATGCATTCCACTATACTAAAACATCTGGAGATGACTTTAGGCCAGAATCCCACATGAGCAATAGTTATAAGCAGAAAACGGAAAGCCAGAGAAGAGGAGGAAGACTGCATTGCTAGTGAAGTGAACCATCATTTTCTTAGAGAGTGCATTCTCTCGTCACTTTATAAAAAAAATTACAACTAATGGACACCCAGGCAAGAGTAAATCTCTCATTTCTCATTGATAAGCTGAAGACCAACATTTGTTTCATATTTGAAATATGAATCAGAGAACAACTTTTATTTTGAGTAGAGCTGAATTTCATTTCCTTGAATGCAGAGGAAAGGAGTTAAGGCATGATGTGAGGAAAATGATGCCATTTCGGAGCAAAAGGAAACAAAAAACAGCATTGACCACAATTGAGAGGTGTGTAGCTTAATTATGGCTCTTCTTATAACAAAAACTGTGACTTTTGGCAAGCCATTTCTCTTTTTCTCATCTACAAACTTAGGGAATTGCACTAAATGATCTCCATGAAGAATGAACAAGAACAGATATTTTGGTTAGACAAATATTCTGTGAGAAAAAAACATGATAGGGATATTGGCTCTATACATGGTTATCAAATAGTTTTAATTGTGACATCTTACTAAAGGAAGGAATATTAGAGATAAGCCTAAATGTCTTTAAATGTAATAATTTTTTAAGATTTTATTTATTTATTCATGAGAGAGAGAGAGAGAGAGAGTCAAAGACACAAGCAAAGGGAGAAGCAGGCTCCATGCAGGGAGCCTGACATGGGACTCGATTCAGGTCTCCAGGATCACACCCTGGGCTGAAGGTGGTGCTAAACCGCTGGGCTACTGGGGCTGCCCAGAATGTAAAAATGCTAAATGCTTTAGATAAGGGACTGTTTGGGAGAGAAGACTTGAGGACCTGGCTAAAAAGAAAAAGCAAGAAGGACACCTGAGTGACCCAACATCAGTTAAGCATCTGCCTTTGGCTCAGATCATAATCCCAGGGTCCTGGGATTGAGATCCCCATTATCTGGCTCCCTGATCAGTAGGGAGTTTGATTCTCCCCATCCTTCAACCCCCTACCCCTGCTCTTTAAAGAAAAAAGAAAGAGCAAAAAAATGAAGATGGTCATTCTGCCTAATGATTTCCATTTTTCTAAAACTCAACACATTATGACTAAGGAGTTGACTTAGGGAGAAACATATGCTAAGTTTTGGGGGGTGGGATAAAAGCCAGTGCAAAGAGTGAAGATCTCAAGAAAGCTAGAGGCATGCATGACCTTAAGAGAAATAAATATACCCCAATGCACAGACAAGTCTAAGGAAGGGTGACAATAATGGCAGTGGAGAGAGTGAATGGATTTTAAATACTGGCATCAGTAACTGATCTTAAAAACTGATGTGGAATCTATACCTATTAACCCTTCATGTACATATAATTTCATGTATATATAATCTCTAAATTCTCATTAATTATATTTAAATAATATCATATTAAATTGCTACAGGTTCTGGCAGAAAATATTTTCTGTGATTATTTCAATAGAGAATTCACTAAAAATCCACTTATAAAAATATGCATCCATAAACTGAAGTAAATGAGAACTTTTCCTTCAAGTGTAAATTTTAAAATTGGAGTTTATTTTTATCTAGTCATGGTTATGCCAAATAGAAATAAAAGGTATTTATAGAAAAGCTCATGACCATTGCCCCACAGTATAAGTTATGATCAGGAGGATTAAATTTTCCAAATATTCCTGAGCTTCCACCTCAAATTTAACACAGAGATATTCTAACAGCTTACATAACAGTATATGTGGGATTCTGGGAATTTACATATATAAATATATTTCCATGTTATTCTAATACAGCTGGTACATAGATATATATTTAGGACACTTTGGGCTGGACAATCGCCCAAACATCATTCCTACTAAAAATGTTTTAGACTATTTCTAATGTTTCAAGTTTCTCTACATTTCAATATTCTTTAGATTTTTTTCCTCTTTACTATATGAAAAAAGACTATAATGATAAATCAAGTAATATTTTGCATTTAAGTCTAAGCAGTGTCAAGTGTTCAGACTACATATCTCACATTTAGAATGATGAATACTGAATCCGTTGTGTATGGGGGAGGGGACAGGAGAGGGTAGAGGAAGTGTAGGTTGGAACTGTTGTTTGGATGAGTTTGGGAGATGAAGCTATTTGGTAAGTATGTTTCAGTTCCCAGTAGCTGATATCTTGAAACCAAGTCATTTGTTAAAAATGGGAAAATCAGAAAAATTTTCATCAAAGATCTCTGAAGTGTTTCTGTACCAGTTGGTGTGTATATGTGTGTGTCTGAGCAAGTATAAGCCATTTTTATGCCAATAACTGTTAAGTCATCTGAGTAGGATAGCTCTGAAACTTGGTCTCTATTATAGCTTTCAGTTTATGGACTCCAATCCATTTATCTCTGAGCTAGGTTAAAACCTAGGAAAGCATGCCATTAGATATATATGGGAGTAGACTTATGAAGGAGAAAAGAGGTTGACAAGCCAGGATATGCTGAAGAAGTCCCTAAGAATGGCTAATGAAACACTGGATTCCCCAGTGTACTACCGCCTTGTACAAAGAGCCTCAAAATGTGGGTTCAAAATGAGTAGAATCAAGAGTCCTATTGCTGGGCAGCCCGGGTGGCTCAGCAGTTTAGCACTGCCTTCAGCCCAGGGCGTGATCCTGGAGACCTGGAATTGAGTCCCACATTGGCCTCCCTGCATAGAACCTGCTTCTCCCTCTGCCTGTGTCTCTGCCTCTCTCTCTCTCTCTCATAAATAAATAAAATATTTAAAAACAAACAAACAAAAAGAGTTCTATTGCTAATGCTTTAAATTTTCTTTTACTGCTGTAACAAATTCCCACAAAATTGGTAGCATAAAACCATATCAATTTAACTGGACCTGTGAAGAAGGAGGAGGAGGAAGACCGAAAAGAGGAGGAGGAGGAAGAAGAGGGGACAAAGGAGAGGAAGGAGGAGAAGGAGGAAGAGAAAGAATAAGAAAGAGGAGCAGAATCTAGATGCAGACTTCACACCTTTCAGAAAAAAATTAAGTCAAAATTGATCAGCAACCTAAATGTAAAATGCAAAACTATAAAACTGGGAGATAAAACAGGAGAAAATGTGAATGACCTTGGATATGATAATAACTTTCATGTACAACACTGAAGTATAAGCCCAAGGATTAAGAGATGGACATTTTTGGGAACCCATTATTCTAAATACTAAAAATACTTTAAGAAATAATAAAATAAATAAATACTAATGTGTCCAAATGATTGAGCTTCAGCATCATATTTTCCCAAACTTACTCTTTTGCTTCATAGATAAGCATCTTTTTTCATGATATTCACATTTATTTGAGATAAGTCAGAAAGCATGCAATAGGAATTATTACAATAGCAGATGGAAAATAGTGAAAAAATATGTTACATATCATACTCCAGATAGGAATGGATGACAGTGAAACGCTGCTTTGTTTTCAGGTTGCTCATTCACCAACCGCAGTTATGGTAAATCATTTCATTTCCAAATGTTATTCTAGGCTTTACTGGGAGCCAAATACAAATAAGAGTAAAATACAGTTGACTTATAACATTCTTATAGTAAATATGGATGGAGTGAAGTGAAATTGGAAGCATAGACCAACATTTAGAATGAGAAAAGACAATAATCTGAAACGACTGCTTATAAGTCAATCTTTTGAAGTAATTACTTTAGACAGCTTACTTCTAATAAGTATGCAGCGTTACATCTTCGTTCATGCTACCTTTGATTTTGAAGTCTGAGATGGTTGCAGAGGGTTTTTTTTTTATTTTAAGATTTTATGTATTTGAGAGAGAGAAAGAGGGGGATCATGAGCAGGGGGAAGGGTAAAAGGAGAAGCAGACTCTTTGCTGAGCAAGACCCTGGGCTGAAGGTAGATACTTAACCAACCTAGCTACCCAGGCACCCACAGAGGTATTTTTCTAAGACTGGATAGTTACAATATTTTGTTAATATTTATTTATTATTATTTATTTATTTATTTAGAGTGCAGTAGTGGGGAGGGGCAGAGGGAGAGGGAGAGAGAACCTAAGCTGACTCTACACTCAACACAGTTGACCCGACACAGGCCTTGATCTCACGACCCTAAGATCATATTCTAAGCCAAAATTGAGTTAGATTCATAAAAGAGCCACCCAGGATCCTCAACATTTATTTTTTTAACTTAGACTCGTGTGATTTTAATCCACCATTAAAAATAATAATTCTTTTAGGTTTTGCTATAGGGAAGCAATCTTCCAGGAGATTAAAATGTGTTCCCTAAGTTATTTTGTGACACTAACATTAAAAAGTCAAAGTCATTGATGAAAAGTCAATATCTGCATCAAAATAAAATTCTCTAATATCAAATTTGAATTTAGAAAACTTATAAATGCTCTATTTCCTTATTAAGTTGACACCCATACTGCATTTACTTCATGATTTAATCAGTAAAATTATGTTACCCAGCATAAATATTTTTCTTTTTTAAGACAAAACAATTTAATAAGAGTGCTCCTAGAATTACAGCTTTGGCTTCATTATTAAATTAGAGGGGTAGGATAAAACAAAGGGGAAAAAAAAGGAAAAAAAAAAAGGATAAAACAAAGGTTTTAAAGTACAGGTTTTTTTTTTTCCCTTTTTTTAAAGATTTTATTTATTTATTCAAGAGACACACCCACAGAGGGAGAGAGAGAGAGAGAGAGAGAGAGAGGCAGAGACACAGGCAGAGGAAGAAGCAGGCTCCATGCAAGGAGCCCTACCTGGGACTGGATCCCGGGTCTCCAGGATCAGGCCCTGGGCTGAAGGTGGCACTACCGCTGAGCCACCCAGGCTGTCTTCTTCTTCTTCCTCCTCCTCCTCCTCCTCCTCCTCCTCCTCCTCCTCCTCCTCCTCCTCTTCTTCTTCTTCTTCTTCTTCTTCTTCTTCTTCTTCTTCTTCTTCTTCTTCTTTTTCTTCTTCTTCTTCTTCAAAGAATTTTACTATTATTAGAAAATAATATTTTTATTTCATATTTCTCTTATCAGCCCAAACTAATCACAGTAACATGCTATACACTATTATTACATTACCAGAAATAGCTGTACTTTTATGTCATTGAATTTTGTTGTGTGCACAGACCCCCAAACGGGTTTCTTTCAGTATACAAGTAGTTAGCAAAGCAAATTTTGTATACTAGCATCCTATATAATTCACCTAATGACCTATATGAGGAAGAAAGGAGCCAATGAAGAAAGAAAAGAAAGTTGGGAGGCACGAGGGACTTATGAGAAAATATTTGTGTTCAGCAAAAGCTGGACGTATTATTCCTGAACACTTGCATACATTTTAGATGTTCATCAGTTATGCTGAATTTTAAATATTTAAACATGTCGCAACAGGATTAGTTTATTAATACACTCCCTATGATATATCTCAACTTGGGCTATTTTAACCAATTGATTTTTTTGAAAGCTGCATTTGCATAGAGTTGTTGAATCAATATATCCAAAGTAAAAATTAACAAGCTCTATAATTCTTTATATTTGAGCAAGGTCCAAATATTTTTGGATAGGAGAACCTCTTCCCAAACTAATAGAATTTACAGAAAGATTATAACAGTTATGTGTACTTTGGTCTATTTTCAACAAAGAACTCTAATTAGTAGAATTTAGAGGCCTAATACATGTAATGCATGTATATCATTTTTATTTCTAATACACTAAGATGTGTTAGATAATGGTGTAGCTTCTAACACCAATTCAATTAATCTTCTGATTTGTTGTTAAACATCTGTGAGATAATAGAAAAACACTGAAACAAAGATTCATGGTTGAGCTGGAATGATAATGGAGATGCAGAGTTTCATATATGGACAGAATGTTTTGTCTGTTAAATATCTTGTAAATGGTTATTAATTCTTGGTAAGGTATCATTGCTGCAGAATTATTCATTCTAATCTGTTCTAATATAACAGAACACAAACTATTTATATGCTCACATTGAAATATATTTGTAATTTACAAGCCAATCTCACATATCTTGATCCCACCCGTCAAAGCATTGTTCAAGCTCAAATCATACAGATATGTGTATTCTTCCCAATGTCCAAAAGCTCTATCAGTAAAGTGAGACACCCTGAGATCTGTCTTCAGATCCACAGCTGGAGACTGTACTAAAATTGATTAAGAATTTAAGAATGCATCTTATTGACATATTATTTATTTATTTATTACTTTTTAAATTTCTTTTTATTGGAGTTCACTTTGCCAACATATAGCATAACACCCAGTGTTCATCCTGTCAAGTGTCCCCCTCAGTGCCCATCACCCAGTCACTCCAACCCCCCACCCACCTCCCTTTCTACCACCCCTTGTTCATTTCCCAGAGTTAGGAGTCTCTCATGTTCTGTCACTCTCTCTGATATTTCCCACTCATTTTCTCCCCTTTCCCCTTTATTCCCTTTCACTATTTTTTATATTCCCCAAATGAATGAGATCATATAATGTTTGTCCTTCTCTCACTGATTTATTTCACTCAGCATAATAGCCTCCAGTTCCATCCACGTTGAAGCAAATGGTGGGTATTTGTCATTTCTAATGGCTGAGTAATACTCCATTGTATACATAAACCACATCTTCTTTATCCATTCATCTTTCAATGGACACTGAGGCTCCTTCCACAGTTTGGCTATTGTGGACATTGCTGCTATAAACATTGGGGTGAAAGTGTCCCGGCGTTTCATTGCATCTGTATCTTTGGGGTAAATCCCCAGCAGTTATTCATTTTTAAAGATTTATTTATTTATTCATCAGAGACACAGAGAAAGAAAAGCAGAGACATAGGCAGAGGGAGAAGCAGGCTCCCCACAGGGAGCCCTATGTGGGACTGGATCCCTGATCTCAGGATTATGCACTGAGCCAAAGTTAGATGCTCAACACTGAGCCACCCAGGCGTCCCTTGACACATTATTTAATGTGTCAAAGTAAAAGAGTTTCTTAGTCACATTGCTGATTCAAATCCACAAATAGTTATTAGAGTCTTGTCACAGATTATTTGTATAAAAACGATAATAACTATACAGTACAGAAGCATACATTTTTCCCAAGTGATCAAAATTAACATGAGGGACAGATACTCCTTATGCATTTTTAGAAGAAATGCCCTGAGAAAAAGATACAATATCACTGAGGCACTACAATAGCTGAGAATTCACAATTTGAATCTAATTGTGAGGAAATATCAAATAAAACTAAAACAAAGAATGCTCTAATAGTAATAATAATAATAGTAATATAAAGTACTATACTCTCCCAAAATGTCAGTGTCATAAAGACAAAAAAAGGCTGTGTTAATATTCCACACTGAAAAAAAGATTAAAAAGACAGGACAAGCAATTCAGTATTTCACCTTTGGCTGTACACTAAAGAGTAAGAAACATTATAAGGGAAACTGTAAGGTCATTTAAAAAATAAATAACAATGATAAACTAGACAAAAGTATTGCAGCAATCTTAAATTTACTGAGTGATGAATACACTGTGATTATGAAAGAGAGTATCCATATTTAGAAGAACTGTCCATGAAGGTGTTTGTTGGTAATGGGACATGATATATGCAATTGGTTTTCAAATGGTTAAGTAAACACACACACACACACACACACACACACACACACCCATGCAGGGAATGAGAAAGAGAATGAGAGAGATGAAGCATGAGAGAAAGATAAATTATAGAGCAAGCAGGACAAAATGTTAACAATACGTGAAACTAGGTAAGGATACCCATGTTCTTTGTACTATCCTTATTCTTGCATCTTTTCTGTAATTTAAAAATCATTTTTAATAAAAAATATTTAAAAATTTAAAAAACCCTTAGAGTTGTTATTTAATTTTTTAAAGACATATGTAGTACTTTGCTGAAGTTTTAAAAATAACAATTTTTAAAAAGCCACTGAGTTGTCAAAATAGAACCCAAAATGAAATAAGATATTCTATGTGTTCAAAATTGCCATTTAGTATTAAATATGTCACATGAAGCAATTACACTTTCCTCACCACCACCGTACCCCCCACACACAAATTGCTAACCTCCTGCTACAAATGAAGAAAGTGAAATATGGGAAGTATACCTAACTAATCTATACAACTCTGTAAGGATTCAGGTCAGGATTTAAAACCATTCTTTTGAATGAATAATAGTTCATGTTTATATTTTAAGAGTGATTTTATTCATAGAATACAATATATATACAGAAAAGTGCATAAATCATAAGAGTAAATCTCAGTTAATTTTTGTAAAATGAACAGCCCCTGTCACCACCTCCCAGATGAGAGGACAGATCAAAGGAATATCACCTGTATCCTAGAAGTGCCTGGTCTCTCTCACCAGTAGTAGCAAACTACTACTCTAATTGAAATTACTTTTACTTGCCATGTAAATTTCCATGCTATAAATTATGTCATGATACATGAACTCTCTTGCATCTGTCTTTCCTTTCAAGATTTTATTTATTTGAGAGATAGAGAACACATGGCATGTGCGAGTGAGGGGAAGGCAGAGATGGAGAGAGGTGAAGGAGACCAATCTTCAAGTAGACACTGCACTGAGTGCAGAGGCTGACTTGAGGCTGGATCCCACAGCCTTGAGACTATGACCTCAGCTGAAACCAAGAGTGGAACACTTAACTGGGTCATGCAAGTGCCCCCATGTTTGTTCAACATTTGTGAAATGCAATTATGGTATTGCTTACTGAAGTAATTTATTCCCTTTCTTTTCATACAGTATTTCTTTATGACCATACCACCATATATCTATCCATTTTGCTGTTGATGGGTATTTGGATAGTTATTAATAATACAAAGTTTTTTTGGTAAAGACATATATGTGTTTCTGTAAGGATCATGCCTAGGACTAGAGTAGATGGGCTATTCATCTTTTATTGGGTACCACCCAATAATTTTCCAAAGTGCATGTATCAATTTATATAGAGGAAAGTTCCAGTTGCTCCAAAATCTTTGTCCTTGCTGACACTTAGAACTGTCTCTTTTTCATTTTATTTTAGTAATCTGAATAGGTATGCAGTGGAATTGCATTGTGACTTTATCCAATTCTTTGATGACTAATAAGGTTAAGTGCCTTCTTATATATTAATTAACCATTTAAAGATCCTCTTTCATGAGGTATTTTTTCATGTTTTCACCCATATTTTAATCTTTGTCTTATTGAGTAATAGGAGTAGAGCTCCTATTATGTATACGAATCTTTATACACACACACACATATATATATAGCAATTATCTTCTATTACGTGGTTTCCTTTTCTCACCGTAATGCAATAATTTTGATGAACACAGAATGAATTAATTCTGATTTATCCATCTTTTTTATGGTTACTGAATGTATGCCCTATTTTTTTGCCGATTTCCAAGATTTTGAAATGTCCTCCCTTTTCCTTCTAGAGTTGTTAACTCTTTTACCCTTAGGTCTGTAGGCCACATGTAAATGGTTTTGGGAAATGATGTGAAGCAGGGGAATGATTTCTCAGAACTGACACCATTTCTATTCGATTTACTATTAGAATTCCATCTGATTTCTCCTCTGAATCAATCTATCCTATTAACATATTTCTTTCTAGTCTGGGTCATAGTGCAGCGCAGGTCAAGCTTATCCAAATCCTCTGAATATCAAGGAGTAGAAAATGTGAACCTTAGGAAAATGACATCTTCCTTCCTATGCCTAAAGTATAGAAAGAAAACGGTACAGCCTCTGGGTTTGGGTAATATTTTCTCCAGTAGAATTTTAACTTTGGGCATAAAGTTAGTTTGAACCAAGCAATATAAATATGCATAGAATCAGACAGCAAGCCTGGGAGCTGAATAATGAGGTCAGAAGGAGGTTTGCAACAATAATGAGAATATAAATTCAAGAAATGCAGACTATTTGGAGGGAGCACTTGGGGCCCTCTCAGTGACTTTTGTGTAGAGTTTAATTTGACATAGTTATCTTTCATCCAAGAATGGGTGTTACTCTGATATGGTTGGTTAGGCTTGTAATCAGACAAATTCCTGTGCTAAAATGGATACCCACTCTTCCTCTTTTTATTGAAATTTTGCAGTCTGTTCATTTATTGCCCATTTACATAGCACACCTTCATCTAATAATTAATAGTTTTAGTTTCAAATTTTGCCTTTCTTAATACAATTAACCTACATTACTCCCTTCTTATTCAAATAACTCAAGCTTTTTATGCATGGACACAAAATCTATTTATCTTTTCATTTAATGCACAGCCCCATAGACTTCATATTCATAGCATGTCTAGAGTTTCAAATGAAGGTAACAGCATGAGTATAGGGAAATGGGACTGCTTTTACCACCTGAACTCCCCTAAGCTCAAAGTAAGACTTATTTTTCCCCTTTTTCTTAGCCTTTTGAGTTCTTCTTCTAGGGACTCTTTTTGTTAAGCATTTCACATCTTTACATGCCATGTCACTGCTTCCTGAAAGCCAAATGGAGCTCATAATCACATAAATCAGTTTGGGGTAACCTTAAATATCCACGAGCTTTTGTTACTGCAAATTGTTTAAAACAATGAACTCGCTCTGTGGATACTAAAATGTAACTTAGAACAGAAGAGTTAGGCCTGTGTCAAACCTCATATTTAGAGTGCTTTGAACTTCAAACTAAGCCTAAGCTATGAAATAATTTCTGCTCTTACTCAGCATGATCATGCTAATTATTTAATTTACTCAGCAATACTTACATAGCACATATTTGCCATGTTCTCATCTAGAGCTTTTATAAATTAACTAATTTAATCTCCTTAGTGAATTAACCTGTGAAATAGGTACTTTTATGATTCACATTTTATAAACAAGGAAATTGAACTGATATTAAGTTAAATAAATAAATTGCCCATGGTTGCACACCTAGAAAATGGTATTCCAACACAGAAAGTTGGCTTCCATAGTTCATGCTTTTAAACTGCTATACCAGTTCTAAAGAGGTCCATATTGCAGATAAGGGACTCACTCTCCAAACAGACTTCACCCTTGCCTTACTTTGACCATTGGTGCCAGTTTTCTTATTTTACATCCATTTTTGTTTGAAAAGCTTTATCTTTGCCTTGCTCCTTTTCTGATTTTCCTGGCTTGTTTTATAAGCTGTTCTAGAAATAAAGTTCTACATTGTCTTTTTTGTTTGTTTGTACCCCTCCTTTCTATTCTATTTTAGAGAGAATGAAGTCCTGTGCTTGGTCTCTAGGCTGTGTGTGAGGTCCTGTTCCTAGTGTCAGAGCTCATTAATAGAGCCTATGCATACGGTACCTAACCATATACTTTTGTTCAGCTGCATTTTCAGGATCTCCAAATTTGTGACTTTTATGCGACATTCCTTCTAACTGCTCACCTGGAAAGTTGCATCCATCTGCCACTATATCATGTAGATATTGTTTTCTACCTACCTAAGGGAACCTCTTCTTTTGCTTGCAGGTAAATATTGTGGAGGGATGTGGGAGAAGTGAACAAGAGAATTTCTAATTCAAACATTTAATTTACCCCTTATTGGGTGCCCAGACTAAGTCCTTTAAAATCAATTCTCATAACTTTGGCTTTTCATTTATAAAACCCAGAAAACAGACCATGAGTTCATTGAAATTTGCCTACAATGTTTGGCACATGGTTTTTACCATTTTAGGGGTTGTCAATTCCCACTTTTTCCCTGTGTCTAAAATAAAATCTTCAATGGTTATCATGTTAAGAGTGATGATAGCATCTCAATTGGTGACTGTAATATCGAAGTAAAAATGCATTATTCAAGGAGTAGCAAGTTTATGTGTTTTTATGGCCCTCTCTTAAGAATGTGAAATTAGAGTTTTATGATTAAGATAAAACAGAAAACAACCATGTGGAAATGAAACCAAATGAGATTGTTCTACTGTCCAATTAGGAAATTTAAAGTCTTCTATTTTTGTAGAAGAAATACTCAAACTGATTCAAATCTATGAATGTTCTGAAAAATCTATGATTTTTCATAGATATTCAATAATTCACTTTTTCAACAAATATTTGATTACCTTTTACATACAACATAAGCTATATGGGGATACTGTTTTGGACAAAATAGGGATATTCCTTGATTTCTTGCAACTTACAGTCTTATAAGCAAGCAAACACTTAAAACAGTGAAAGAGTAACAAATTATTTATAATAAAGATAATGGATAAAAGCCAGGATGTTAAAGTAAGATGGATTCTCTATAGAAGAGTGAATAGGAAAAATGTCAAAGTATGCCAAACAAGACTGTATCATCTTTGTGCATACATAAATAATTGAAAGATATTAAAACCTGTATGAAAATGATAATCACCAAATTCAGTAAAGTGAGTATGTCTGGGAAAGGAAGAAAACAAATCATCCACTTGGTAAACAGTGAATTTTAACCTTATCTATAAGACTGTATTAGGTTAAAAAAGAAACTAAAGGAAATATTAAAGAAACATGATTTGATGGAGCTGGAGGATGAATAAAATGGCATTCATTACATTATTCTCTGTAGATTTGTGCTTATTGTTAATATATCTCTTAACTCAATACATTCAAACAAAACACTTTATTGCTTCTCTGTCTGAATCTTTCACTGACTGGTGGCACTGCATTCACTCTGTTCTTTAGGACAAGACACAAGAACCACCATTACCTCCTCTCACTGGCATATGATACATACATAGTCCCTTAGCCAACCCGGTCATCTCTACATGATGATGTTCACTTCTACTGTAAGCCTCCTATCTTACTCACCTGGATTTCTGCAATACAGCAAGCAGCTTCTCTATGTCCACTATCTCTCCTACACTTAGTTCTACTTAGAGCGTTCACAGTTAGATTTTTAAAGTATAAATTAGTCCACGTTTTTCCTTTCTTGTGAAGCTTCCATAGCCTCCTCATCATATTCCAATTATGATCAAAGTCCCTACACAGCCTATAAAACTGACTAGGATTTCTGCAATCTTCCCCTCCACTTGACTAAACTTTCCCCAGTCCTCCTGACTACAGGCTCCTAAACTCCCTTTTCTTCAAGCATTTACTGTAGAAAACTTGCTGTTATAAATTGTTTCTCTGTCCTTATGAGATTTAAGTCTCCCAGATTCTCGCCAACTTTACAACTCAGTAATGCTTTTTCAAAGACCTGGGAATCATCCCTTTAAAATCTAACCATCTAGGAAGATGGAGACAGTATTTCCTAGCCTCTATAGGAAGGTAAGAGAATGACTTCAATAAATGCCAATTAGCAAACACATGACTTCCCCCCAGTATCCTCCCATACTTTGCCTCCAGTTTACCCCGTGCTTAAAAACTATCACACTTTGTGTTTTGGTGGAGTTGAATTTGATGTCTTTGCACCATTGCAAAAGACTCTTTCCTACTGCAATAGTCTTGAGTAAAGTCTTCCTTGTCTTCAAACAACTGCCTGGTACAATTTCTCTTTGACAAGACTCAGTATGATCAAGCATCTCACTATCATTTTGACTTAAACTTAAATTTCTACCATCACCTAACCATCATCTAACCGTTTCTGCTCTAACTATTCTATTCCATTTCCACCTCAGGGTCTCAATACTTGCTCAACTGTGTTTCCTGTGCTAGAGCCATTTTACTCTAGATGATACCTGAGTTGGTTCTCTTTACTTTGATTTCTCCTCATGGGCAAGAACTTCAAAGACTTTCTGTGACTACTTTGTATCTTTCACTCTCTTACTCTTTTTTTCCATGCTTTGCTACATTATTCTTCATGGTTCTCACTGATCTCAGAATTTTATTATGCTTAGTTATTAATTTCTTTATTATCTGTCTCCAACATTGATATGCAATTCAATGCTGCATATCCAGATTCTATCACTTACCAGATGGTCAATGTTTGTTTTTCTTAAGTTTTTATTTAAGTTCCAGTTAGCTAACATACAATGTAATATTAGCTTCAAGTGTATAATGTAGTGATTCAATCCTTCCATATATTACCCAGTGATCATCACGCATGTACTCCTTAATCCCTATCACCCATTTAATCATCTTTACCCCTCCCCTACTTCCACCCTGGTAACCATTAGTTTGTTTTCTACCGTTAAAGGTAAGTTTCTTAGTACCCACCACCACACACACACACACACACACACACACACACACACTGCCTCTCTCTCTTTCCCTTCGATAATTTGTTTTGTTTCTTAAATTCCACATGTGTTTTTAAAATAAAGAAATAAATGAGTGAACTAATTAATTCTAGAAAGGAGGAAATCCATGAGATCAATGTCTGAGAGGCAGGAAAGATCCTGCTACGTCTCAAGAAAAGATGTTGCTGGGATCCCTGGGTGGCGCAACGGTTTGGCGCCTGCCTTTGGCCCAGGGCGTGATCCTGGAGACCCGGGATCGAATCCCACATCAGGCTCCCGGTGCATGGAGCCTGCTTCTTCCTCAGCCTGTGTCTCTGCCTCTCTCTCTCTCTCTCTCTCTCTCTGTGACTATCATAAATAAATTAAAAAAAAAAAGAAAAGAAAAGATGTTGCTTTGCCTTCAGCCACCCCAAAAGGGTCTTACACTGCTTGTTTTGTTAACTTTTCCTATATTTTTTGTATCATTGAGCCTGGGAGGTGGTGTAGGTGTATCCTACTTCTGTTTTCAGAACATTCTTATTTCTTCCTTGCTCTCCCCCAAAATACTAGCTCTGAGCTTTATGTTACTATATTGCCTCATCCACTACCTTTCAAGGCTATAATCAAATAATAACCAGGTACTTTCCCTTAATTGATTTAAAGTTATCAGCTTACCAATATTATCATTTTAGTTAATTCATAGCAGTTGCAATTCATGCATAGATGATCCTTCCTATGCTCATGCTTCTCCAATCCTTGAGCTCATCTTCTCCAATGATCACATCCTTCACACTTCAGATATAGCCTGCACTTGGCATTATCAATACTAAAAATTGATTTGTCACCTTAATTTTATACTTTCTATTCTGTGACTAGCATCTCTGTTCTCTGCCTTTTTTTTTTTTTTATTTCTGCTTTTAGGATCCTGGTATCAACAATCCATGATTCCATCTGAATGATTTTTATAGTTCCTCCTGTCCTCAATGTCCTCAATCTCTTCTTTTATTAGTTCAAATTCCATGATAAATCATATTAATCACTCCATTATCTATACCTAGAACATTTTTTTTCCTCTCAACTAATCCAACTTTCTTGCCAAAACCACATTTCTGATTAAATCCAAGAAAATTCTTACTCCATTCTTGTACCAAGATAGGTTCATGTACATGGGAAGAAAAAACAAAAACAAAATACATTCATTGGTCTCACTTTAAATTAAAGACCACAAGCCATAAGTGGTGCTTTATGCAACCAGACATTCATACTTTATGTACCCAATTCATTCATTCTCTCATGCATGTGTGTGTGTGCACTCACAGATATAAACACATAGATATATGTATATGTATATATACATACATATGTATGTATGTAATTGACTTGAGAAAAAAGTTCATATATATTGTTAAATGAAAAAGCAGGCCACAAAACTAAGTAAGCAATCATATGGGGTGCCATTTTTAATGATGTAAGAAATAAAATTACTTTACCTTTTGCTTTTCTGTATTTCTTTTTATTTAAAATGTATACAACAGTGATTTGTTAATAATATGTATGTGAAATATATATTTAAATAGAAGGACTCAAATATCTCAAACTATTGAAAATAAAATATGTGTAACTAAAGAAAGTCATGCAAAAACTATTACTCTTAGAAACTGAATGGCTTATGAGAAATAAAAAAAAGTAAAAGAATATGACAAATCAGTTGGCTATTAAAAAGATACACAAGCTCTACACGGGAGTATTAAGTTAATATTAATTGTTATCTCTGGGCTACTAGGAAAACAGTGCAGTTAGTTGCACAATGCACCTCAGCTCTACCCTCTATAATGTAACTGCTTATTGGGATTACAGCAGTTTTGATAAGACAGTAAATCATTTAATGTTGCTCTGATTTGCAGTATGCAAAAGGGAATATATAAAAACAGGATAAAAGAGATACTTTCAGACAATGGGCTCTTATCCAGTTCTCATGACTTTATATTTGCTCCGAAATATTTCTTCCTGTATCTGTAGATCTTAAAATCCTGAAAAAGTATCAAGATTTATGAATGTGTTCATGTCCAATAATGAGGAATAATTTTCTTCTGAAGCACTCCTTCAAATTTTATCAAAGATTTGCAGTGACCATTTTGATCATGATTCTCTTTCCTTTCCCTTTTTCCTCTACAGACTCCAAGCTTTCTAAAAACACTCTTGTGTTTTTGTTTTGTTTTGTGCCCTGGAGAAAGCAACCCAGTAGCCTTCTCCCCAACACACACACACACACACACACACACACACACACTCTAAAACACTGGAGTCAGACTATTGTGTTTTAGAAATATTTGAACCTTAAAGAAATTATAGCTAGGAAATTCTAGTATGGGGAGTCTTGAAATTTCAGTTACTTTGGAACAAAGTTTATGGTCTGAGCAGTTTGCTTCTTAATATAAACAAGAAGGTGAAAAATGTAGATTTTTTGTAATCCAGAAATGAAATGTTCTTTACCAAATGCTTCTATTTGTTTCCTTCATTGTAGAATAAACTAAATAAATGTCATTACATCTTATTTGTAAACCACCACCAGTTTGAACCACATGAACTTGAATGTGCCATCCATCTTCTTAAGTCATTTTTCATTTGGAAGTTGATCTATCCTCACACACTCTCTCTCTCTCTCCTTATATTGCAATTCAGGTGGATTAGCCAATCATTCTGGTTTATTTTTTTTTTTAAGATTTTATTTATTTATTCACAAGAGACACAGAGAGAGAGGGGGCAGAGACACAGGCAGAGGGAGAAGCAGGCTCCATGCACCAGGAGCCCGATGTGGGACTCGATCCTGGGACTCCAGGATCATGCCCTGGGCTGAAGGCGACGCTAAACCGCTGAGCCACCCAGGGATCCCCCCTCATTCCGGTTTCTGAGGGTGTTCCAGGAACATGGGGATTTCAATGTCAAAGCAGAAAGTCTTAGGCCAATGAAGACAGTCCCAGGTAAACTGGGATGAATTAGTCATCCTAATTTTCTGCTTGAAATAATATATCTTAATACAAGGTGACTCTATTAGTTTTGAAAGCCACACAAAGACAGAATAAAAGAAGAAAACAATAATGAAGGCGATTATATGCTGGGCTAGTCTCTGGCACAGCCTCACCAATGGGAATTATTTGATGATCTTGTTATTGAGACATTTTGTTTCTCCACAAAGTTGATTTCAGAAGTTTGGGAATGGTTTCTCATA